>NW_022589829.1:1005726-1088992 GCF_004348235.1 Phoca vitulina | reverse complement strand
CGGCCTCTGGTATCCAGTGCAAATTTTCTAGGATACACAAACTCTTATACTTAGCTTACTAAGTATAAGCTATCAAATGTAAAGCCATACATAGTGTTTTGAAACTGAATAAAAAAATAGGTCAAGCATCTGTATTTTTCAATGAAAGCCAAATCCTTTTAAAATTCCTTGAAACCACTCTTTGCTTTCCTTATTTCTGCTCTGTATTTTCTCTAGACCAATGACACAAAAGTGATGGAGGGATTATGGTTGTCCTAGGACCTGTCCTGATCAGTGTCATTTTAGAAATTCTCAGTAAAAAAATGAAGATGTCAATTGTTATAAAGAGATAATTATAAAGGAATTTAGCTTTTTATCTTACGATATGTTACATATTCTTTATTTGGTTTAGGCTTAGCTCACATAGAACAATGTTCTGCATAAAACTTTTTTTTTACTTCAAATTCTAGGTGGCTTAACAGTAGAGGCACATGGTTTGCCTGTTGAATGGATTCTGAGTGAATGGACCTTGTCGGTCCTGTCTCCATCACTCTTAACAAATAAAGACCTCTTTGATATTTAAAATAAAACTGTTTTCAAGGGCATGAAACATACCTACAAAGCCTTCTAAAGTTACTGGATATTACAGGAGGTACATTTAATTAAGCATCAGTTATTAAATATGAAGCTTATAGAACATATAGCTTCTATATTCAGAGTGGAATAATTCCATGACATCATGTAGTAGAAATCTGGTTTACTTCTACATCTTTCCCCTCATCCTCCAGAAGCAGCACCTTTTGTTAGGGGACACATTCCCTTAGGCACCTTTCCAAACATTTCTTCCTAGCGATTGCCTCAATCCTAGTACACCTTGGCCCTGGCCAAGGATGATTGGACCAGAGCACACCCCTGACCCACAGAAGACCAGTGAGAGTCCTTCCCTGGGTTTTTGTTTGTTTGTTTAGTTATCCCTGGGAAAAGAGGCTTGATCCCTCCCCATTGGCAAAACTGGAAGTACAGTGCCCTAGAGATGGATCAGCCAAGTTTCTAGACTTGCAAATGAAGTGTACTGATTTGGGATAATAGAGTTTACCCAGCGAGGGAACTAGAGATACCCAAAGTAAAAGGAGAATCCAGGTGGCATTGGAATTCCTGGTCAATTTCCCTGATGCCAACTGTTTTCCTGATTTTCCTGCAATCGCACAAATATTCTAGAGTTTGCTTCTCTTTGTCTGAAGTAGTCTGAGTTAGACAGCTGTGACTTGGAAGCAAGAGGTCCTTATGGACCCTATGTCCTTACTGTTCTAAACAGTAAGAGGGGATTGTGTTCAAATTATATGTATAATTACCTCACCACTCTCTGGACATCTAGAATATTCCCATTGAACTGTATGCAATTAAGAGTCATGAAAGAAAGTAGTGAAAAAAGTCACTATCGATGTGCTCATTCACAAACTAGACCCGGATCTAACATCTCTACGTGGTGATTTACAGACAATGAGGGTTATACCAGCAATGGCTGTGTCCTTGGCTGACGATCCAGTTTGACTCTGGAACCAACCAGCTGGGTGAAACTCTGTAGGCCTCTTTGCCTCTGTGAGGCTCTCTGTTCCAATTTCTAACATGCAAATCCGAATAGGTGATATCCAAGGTAACTTCCAGTTCTTTTTAGCTCCCACAATACCTATCTGGAGGATTCTCTTTCCTCAAACAGCCATTGTCTGAGAGCAATACCTCTGGATATAATAAAGAAAAATCTAAGTAAAACCAAACATTCCTGCTGGGTTTGTGACTTAGAGAAAGTCATGTAACTGCTCCATATCCAGTTAACCTGTCACACAGAAAGTGCCAGTTCCACTACTCTCTCTCCTCTCCTCCCTGCAGCAGGAAGGTCTCAGGACCATGTCAGAGGAGCTTCACGAAGAAAAGTCTTGAGGAAAAGGCAAGGAAAATGAGCTCATTGGCAAGCCAAAGTCCTAGCAATAGACTTCACAGCACGTATTATAAAAGCTATTTTTTCAGCCTTTCAAAGTACTGGACAAGTACTCATGAAGTTTAATAATTAACCTACTGCCATGGTCCCAAGCAAAGTTATCAGTATAAAAGGTTCCCAAGGAGTGCCTGGGTATCTCAGTCAGTTAGGCATCTGCCTTCAGCTCAGGTCATGATCCCAGGGTCCTGGGATCGAGCCCCACGTTGGGCTCCCTGCTCAGTGGGGAGTCTGCTTCTCCCTCTCCCTCTGTCTGCTGCTCCCCTTGTTTGTGCTCTTTCTCTCTCTCTGTCAAATGAATAAATAAAATCTTTAAAATAAATAAATAGATAAGCAAATAAATAAATAAAGTTTCCCAAAAAGCATCTAGCTTAACTTCCTGGCCTATTTCCTTCCACTAACCAGATGCTCACCATATTTTCCATGGCTAACTATACCCCTTCCTGAGACTTCTCCTTACCTGACAAGATCCCAGGTACTTTCACTCTTCATGACTCAGCACACCCCCACTCAGCCCACATGCTCTTCAAGGGTGGGCCCCAAAACTATGGCCCGAGGGTCCACTGCAGTAGAGCCAGCTGTGGGCCCGCACCAATCAGCCCAACACCCCGGGTGTGTGAGGGCCCTTCTCTCACACATTTGGGCACTATTCACTGCCATTTTTTGACTGCTTTTCTAGTATATTATTATTCACAATTGTGGCTGCGGCCCCATTCTCATGTAAGAGAATCACATGATCCACTCTACTGACACCAGGCTTGACTTTGTGATTTACTTGACCAGCCGTATGAGAGAGCATTGTACTTTTGAGCAAAAGCTTTAAGAACAACTGTGTGGCCAGTCACCTTCTCTCTTTCTCTGCCATAAAAGGAGCAGTACCCTATGGGCTGTTTCATCAGCCTGTCCCACAATGAAGAGGCCTCAGGACAGGGTTGTGGTGAAAATGCAGTGAACATGCAGGGCCAGCAAGAGATGTACCTTTGTTGTTGCAAACCACTGGGATCTTGGGGTTGTGTGTTGCTGTAGCATAATTTCACCTCCTCCTTTTAGGGAACACTCTCCTTCAACACAGTTTATATAGTTCAGAAGTGGTTGACCATATCCTCCAGTCCTAGATGTGACCTGGTTTGGTCAGTGAAGTCCTTCCTCCCAACCCCCTCCCACTTAATTCCCACTAAAATCCCAGCAAGACCATTAGCATTGTCTCAGGGACTTTTGTTAGAGCTGGTGGAAAAGAGATTCTTTTCCTGGGAGTCACCAGCTGTATGTCTATCAGCATAGAACCGCCTCTTGCCTCATTTGGCAAGACACAGCCTGACTAAGAATGACAGCAATACAGAAGAAAGCAGGGAATAGAAAAGAAGTGAGATCTGGACCCCAGGCCTTGCCATGACTAAGGGAGTGCCAGTGAATCGTCCACTTTCTGTAACCAAGATTTTGCTTCTGAAACTTGCAACCCAAAACTCTAGTTCTGAGCCCAAACACTGCAAACCAAAATAGACTCACATCCCCTGTTTGACAGTGTCCAGGTGGAAGGGAACTTGAAAATCAAACTTCTTCCTCTGGCTTGTGGACTAGACAGAAACTAAGCCATTCTAAATTGGTAGGAATACGCCCCATTTGTAAAATGTTTCTAAGGATGTGTAGGAAATAGCTTGATGCAGAAATTCATTCCAGCATTTAACATCATCATCACAGCATGCTCCCACACTTAGAACAGTTGCTTGGCAAGCATCTCTACGTCAGTTTATCTCAATCTCCCTAGCCTCTTATCAGCTTAGGGAGCTTTAGGTGTGAGGTTTTAACAAAATGGATCCAATCAACCGCCTAGTGCTTGAGTCTGACCCAAATGACCCCGCGGTATTCGGAAAGCATCCTTAGAACAATATCATGACATCACATGTCCCGCAATGGCTGGAACTGGGGAATATTTCATTGAATGCCATTGTTTTCTGAGGTTTGACTGTAAAGCTCCATAACTACATAAAAATTACATTATAAAATATAAGCAAAATTATGTTGGACAACAACCAACAAAGCATTTAGACTGATCCTCCCTCCAGGCAAGATTCAGCTGGAAGCGTCAGTGGCCTAATGGACCACACAGATTTCCCAAACATCTACTGCCTCTGCTCTAAGGGTTATCTGACTGATTAGGTCATTCCAAGGGCTTTTCAAAAGGACCAAATACCTTCTGTTTATTTGAAACGTTCAAGCTTCATTTTTTGGCACATGGGAGGAAAAGTCATTCATGAATAAATTTTAAAAATGTCTCTTGGTCATTGTGCCTAAACATATCTGCAAAATGCTGCTTTAGGCCAACATTCAGATGGCAGCTGTTTTTATCAACAGGCCATCGCCTCATGACCGTTCAACCATAGGGCTCTATTCAGCCTTCTTCTCTTTCATGCACCAACTCTAAGGAGGGTGACATCTAGGGAATGCCCTCACAAACAAATGTGGAGATAACACCAGCAGCCTTCCCTGAGACATCCCAGGAAGGACTGGCTTAGGAATGCTTCCAGGGGGGGCAGTTCTTGTAAATGCTACTCCAGGGAAGGCTGCCAGTTCTTGGGAGTAGAAAGAGTTGATACAATTCTGCTGGGAAACAAACCCTCCCAGAGGGTGTCCTGAACCCCGAGAATATGGACCACTGGGGAGAGTTCTATGAATCAGGTAAAGTTTCAGTTTGACAAACCATTTCTGGTTGACCTATGTAGGGGTTCAGAATGAGTCACCCCAAGATGTGCCACTTTGGCACGCAGGTTATTTCAAGCTGAAAATAATCAAGGCCCAAAAGACTCAGGAAGAACCTTTCACCTATCCCCTAACTGCCTAAAAGAATTTAAATAGAGGATCTGCTCCAGGAAGAGAACACCACCATAGATAACCACAGTATAATATGAACTAGATGTGGCATATAGGGAGGAACTTAGTAAGGTCTGTTTGGTAAAATTCCTCTCTAAGTCCCATTGTTTCTGAGTGGCCCAGCAAACATTTGTTTACCAAACATTTACTTTGTCATCTTCCTGCAAATTGCTTTCCTTCTCTTTGCAGTCCCAGACCCCTACCTACATCCTTCTCCTTCGTTCAGGATGACATATATATCTCATTTTGCTTGACAGTCTTTGAAATCTCATGTTCATGTGGATTCCCTGTATGTATGAAATTACATTTGATTTTCTCCTGTTAATCTGTTTCATGTCAATTTCTTAGACCAACCAGAAGAACCTTGAAGGGGAGAATAAAAATTTCCTCCCCAACACCTACCAGTGGTTTTGTCCTCCAAACTTGATTGTTGTGACTTCATACACCCTTTTTTTGGGTAGATAAAAATGCTGTCTCAATTATTTTAAAAACAGATCACATTTCTAAGGGGAAGGAAGAGATGCATATCAATAGCATGCATCCCCTATGGCTGTTGTGAGGCTTAAATATATGCAAAGGGCTTAGAACAGTGCATAGCCTCCCCAAAAAACACTCAGTGAAGGTATTTGCTATTATGATTAGACTTCAAAATATTGTTATAAGCTTGCTTTGTTCTCAAAGTGTGAGAAAACATGCCAGGAGATGTTATTAGATTATCAACCTCCAGGAACTCCTGGGGGGAGGGAAGGGAGGCAATAAACTGAAAGTAAACAGATAAAATTTAAGTATTTGAATAAAATAACATAGGAATCTAGTGGGTAAGAAAATATGTTTTTGCTTCCCCAAAGTAAAACATTCAAAAACTCAGTTGAGTCAGTTTTTTCAAAGGAAAGCTTTAAAAATTTATATAGAATACTACGGAGTTTACTGGACAATAGATTTCTTTCACAGACATGCTTCTACACGATGGCATTACAGAACACTCAAAATTGCAGAGACCCAAATTTACTACTAGTGAGTTTGAAATCTTAGCCCTGCCAAAATTTGGGGGAGATCACTAAAAAGTCCTTTGATTTCACTTTGTATTTAGATAAATCAGAAGGTAATTTTTTTGTTTGGATGAGAGGGGCTCAGAAGTATCTTTTAATTATGAAAGTTAATACTAAAGCCAGCAGCAAAGAAAAATAAATCCTTTCCCTCCCAATTTCTGCATAATTGAGTAAATCCAGAACACATATTTGTAGTTTGACAGTGGCTTTAAGTATACAATATACATTATCAAACTTATATCCTTTATATTAACTTGCTCTGATTTAACCTACAAGTAGTGTAGGTTTGGGGGAAAATCAAAGTCAACCGGGTTCCACAAAAACAAAGAAGTCATAAGAATTCACATTTGCGGGTGCCTGGGTGGCTCTGTTGGTTAAGTGACTGCCTTCAGCTCAGGTCATGATCCTGGAGTCCCTGGATCGAGTCCTGCATCGGGCTCCCTGCTCGGCAGGGAGTCTGCTTCTCCCTCTGACCCTCCCTCCTCTCATGTGCTCTCTCTCATTCTCTCTCTTTCAAATAAATAAATAACATCTTAAGAAAAAAAAAAAAGACTTCACATTTGCTAGTGCTGATTATGTTATAATGTTAACAAAAATCTGAGCCACTTTTTTGTCACTGAAATTACTGATATAAAGTTCTCATTGAAACTCCATGCCCAGCATATTGATGTGCTGTGCATTTGCTTGAGAAAAAGTACAAAGCAGAATATTACACATTTACCACACATGTTCAGATCTGCAGCCTCACATAAAAATTACAATATTTTGATTCTAAAAAAATAGCTAGATTCTACCTGTGGAATTTCAGAAGTGAAAAGCATCACAGTACAAACCCGAGTAGGAAAAATCATTAAGTAAAAGTGCAAGAATAACAACTGACATTGAGTTTTACAGTTTAAAACATATTTTCATGTGTTATCTAATTTTATTCTCACTATAGCCCTGTGAGATGGGTCTTGTTTGTCCCGGTTTTTTTTTTTTTTTTTTTGATTGTATTTATTTCTGTGAGAGAGAGAGAGAGCGCGCGTGAGCGAGCGCGCACTAGCAGTGGGGAGGGGCAGAGGGAGAAGCAGTCTCCCCTCTGAGCAAGGAGCCCCCCAGGACCCTGAGATCATGACCTGAGTGAAAGGCAAAAGCATAACTGACTGAGCCACCCAGGCGCCCCATTATTTGTCCCATTTTTGGTGCAGGTATAGGCACCAAGACTTAACACCCACATCACAGCTGTTAAAGGACCAGAACTTTCAACTTCACCCTCCCACCTCTGGGGGATGGCGGAGGGCCTGGAGATTGCCTTAATCACTAATGGCCAAGTTGGCAAGTTGACAACCAGTGTTCTTTCCCCTATGCCCTCCAACACATGGGTAAAAAGATACAGAAATATCACCAGTGGAAATGTTACAGAGTCATGTGGATTTCGCCTTGCACGGGAACTCTTTCCAAGAGATTTTGGAGGAAAGCTACCCTTTCCCTGGGCAGAGCACAGCCAACACCGATGTGGAGTGACCAGCCAGCTCACTGTGTCTGCAGCCGTCAGAGGCGCCTTGCCTCCAGGGAATTAGAGAAAGGTGACATCATGCCAGGGGATCAGTAAAGACACTGAACAAACAGTCTGCAGAACTCACAAACCACATCTCCACAACTCCACTGAGCCCCCAATCTCACACCAGAGTGGCTGGAGATTTCATTAGTGCCTTATGGTCCCCATGATCCTTTAAGGAGGGGCAAAAGCTTCTTTGGCCAGAGGTACTGCTGAATTAAATAACATGAGCAAATCTCTGTGAGAAGAAAATTACTGTACTCTCCATGTATCTGTAATGGACTTGTTCCTTTAGCAGTTTATATGCCATGTTTGTGGGTGAGGGAGGCTATCTTTATTTCAATTATGGAACTAAACACAGCAAATTTAATGCCAAGAAGTAAAAAGTTGTATGCTTTGGTCAATTCTTAATACAGGCAAGATGCTGAAATCTTAGTTTGCAGACCCTTCCTCTCTTGAAAAAAAATTTTTTTTTTTGGTAAAATTTCTAGTTAGGTTTGACTTTATAGGCATCTAAAGTGGAACAAGGCAATTTTTTTTTTTTTTTTTTTTTTGGATCAGAAGTTGAAAAGAAAGTAGATGGCTAGAATTGAAACAAAGTTCTCATTTTTACAACATAAGCCCTCAAACTGTGCTCCCTCCCACTCCATGGGCACCTTTGGCAGAGGAAGGCAAGTTCAAGAGCAATTCATTTCCCAGGGGCTGCAGCTCTGGCATTTCTATCCCCACTTTTCTAATAAACATACATAAAATGTCTTAAAAAGTAAATTTCAACTCTTTCTTCTACAAAAACATCATTTTAAGAAGAAAATAGGAATATGACCATTCTGTGTTAAGAACTGACCCTCCACCACAGGCTCACCCACAGGCCTTTGTGATGGGCAGTGAGGACTTGAGTCCTCCCAAATCCAGTGGTTTCCCACATGGTTTTAGTCCAGTCGTTTACCTTACTGTGATATTGTGATTTGTAATAAGAAATACATATTTGGTCTTTATCCCTGGTTTTGGCACAGAGCTCCTAGAACCTTTGGAATTTCCTAAGTGATAGAGAGTCAGAGTGTCTTCTGTTATTCCTAACAAGCCCTTTCAAACATGTCACAGTTTATGTTAATGAGGTGACTTTTGGAAAGCCCCTTGGGATGGGGGCTAGTTGCCAGGGGAACCAACCATGTGACTGGAGGTCTAGAACTTTCAACTTCACCCTCCCACCTCTGGGGGATGGCGGAGGGCCTGGAGATTGCCTTAATCACTAATGGCCAATGTTTTAATCAATCATGCCTACCTAATTAAGCCTTCACAAAACCCCAAAAGGACAGGGTTCAGAGAGCTTCCCGGTTGATGAACACAAGGTGGGACTGGAGGGTAGCGCCCCCAGAGGGCATGGGAGCTCCGCCCCTTCTCCATACCTTGCCCTGAGCCTCTCTTCCATCTGATTGTTCCAGAGTCATAGCCTTTATAAAAACTGGTAATCTAGTAAGTAAAACACTTCTCTGAGTTCTATGAGCCACTCTAGCAAATCAATGGAACCTAAGGGGGGTGGTTATTGGAACTCCCATCCATAGCTGGTTGGTATCGCTGGGCTTGTGAGTGGCATCTAAAGCTAGGGGGAGGGACTGAGCCCTTAACCCGTAGGATCTGATGTTATCACCGGATCCACTGTGTCAGAATTCAATTAATTGCCTGATAGTATTGGGAAAAACACACACTGGACCTATTAAGTGTCTGGACCTTTTTTTGAATAAATGAGAAATCAAAGATGTGGGGAAAATGGTAGTGGCTCTACTATTTCTCAGAGATACTGGGAGTTTGGAATAGGGGAGCAAAATGAATTCAGTAAGCCAGGCTTGGCCCAATCCTTAAGTCAATCAAATTGATTTAGTGCCTTGCCATCTCTTCTGAACCAGCCTGCCTCCTGACGCCTTTCTGTCCGTCCTGGGTCCTGCGCTTCCTGCCATTCCTCCCGTCCAGCTGACCACAGGCAGCTCTGGCCCACACATGAATTTTCTTTGGAACACACAGTGTTGGCTAGCGCAGCATTTTAAATTTGCATTATTTGCCAAAACACAAAGTCCAGGAGTGGGCTGGATTGTCTGCCATCCAGTCTCCACCACGGCCACCCCCTCGTAAGGCCCTCTCTGCACAGGAAGGGGAGACTAGGTCTGCTCTGCCCAGAAACCTCTACTCCCTCTACTCCACGAAGTTCTGTGTTTGAGTTTGCTGGGAGAAACCCTACACAGACTCAGAAGTGAGGAGAAGTCGAGATGCTTCTGGAGGAGCTCACACAGACATGCAGGTCAGGGGGCAAACATGAGGTCTCAGCAGCCTCCCAAGGGCCCGGGGAATGACCCACTTCAGTGCCACAGGCACTGAGACCAATGGCAGCAGCATCTTGGGGCCCCTGGAGCACTGGGGCTGCCAGCCTACAGTGTCTCGGGGTGCTCTGAGAGCAGCCAAGGACACCCTGTGGTGACAGCGGCTTCCTGGTACCACAGACAGAGGACTGTGGGCCTGTGAGAACTTTCTTTGCTCACAACCTTCCCAAGCGGTGTAAACCTGCAGTTCCCTTACTTGGATAAAATGGCTCTGTTTTCCTGACCAAATCTTGAACTGACTCTAAGATTTCCTATGAACACCTGGTTTTCCAATTTTTTCTTTTATTGTATTGTCTGGTAGCAACGGTCCCCAGAGGCTTGTCCTTTCGGAAGAGCACACATCCTCCAGGGGCCAGGATCCCCCATATCTGTGACACTGAAACCACTCTGCACCACCTCCACCAGATGGTACCTGCAGGCACTTGACCTTGACAGTCCCCATCCAGTTCTCCTGCCACCCCTACTTCCTCTCCTGTTTTCAGGTCACACTGAATCCCTACTTAAACTTGAAGCTGACACAGCTTCTTGAAGCAGGTACCAGCGTGCACTCGGGCATGGTGGGAGTGTGGCCAATATCCCCGAGGCTTCTAGACTGGTACGCTGTTCTTAGTGAGAAGCAATTTTTAAAATATTATTTTTATATCAAAACAACTATGGATAAATTATAAAGTAGAATAATAAAACTGTGTCTCTTTCGAGATAAAACACAAGATCTCCAATAAACTTTGATCTTGGGCTGGCCTCTCCATGGATACTCATGAGTTCTCTGGTTCTCACTGAAGAGTGAGGCTCTTTACTGGGTTTGAGGAGCCCCGGCTGAATTCTTTATACTCCTGACAGTATATAGTATATACTAATAAAGAACTCTTCATAACTGAGAGGATTAAAACAAACTAAAGGTAATTTCACTTTAAAATAGGATTTTGGGGGTTATGATGAATTCTTATGAACACCCAGATACTCCTATTTGGAATTTATCTTGTAGATATTTATTATCCACAGGATTTGGCTTTGAGTATTTGCAAAGATAAAAGTTACTTTTTAAACTCTGAATAAACAGGAGTTTTTTGTTTGGGATTTTTTTATTTTTTATTTTTTAAATTTTATTTAATTTTATTTATTATTTATTATTTTTTATTTTTTATTTTTGGTATCAGAGGTTTAAGATCAATTAAAACCATTGTTTGAAAGGATTGCTTTGGTCCATTAGAGATTTCCCGACCAGTCTGTCCATCTAAAGGCATAGGTATCTTTATTGAGAGCAACTCTTCAATACTTTAATCCCCCATGAGGAACTCAAAGAGGTCTACAACCTCAGAATCTAAGTGTCAGGACCAAAATACATACTCTACCTCCATCATTTATTTATATGGCGCTACTAAGAGTCAAGGCTCCAAATTACACAGCAATTGATGAGTCCAGTGCACATGGATAAAGTTATCACAGATTGGCACTGCTATAGTTGTTGAAATCACATAAATGTTTGATGTCGGTCAGGGTCTTGCTAGGGTTGTGAAAAAGAGTTACAGACTTGATCGTAAATCAGCATTTTCCAAATCAGGTACAGAAAAAAACCTTTTACTTTCTGAAAATTAAGCTAAGAATGCATGCTCTGCTGTCCACTGTGAAAACACATAATGGCCCAGGATTTGCCCAGAAATTTGGACCCTGCCTCTTCTTCTGTAGATAGTGCATATACAGGATGAAGGAAACACTCCAGACAAGAAGGAACATGCAAGGCTGCCCAGAATCCAGACACCTTGATCCTTGGACAGTCTCAAACACAGTCTCTGGGTCCACCACATTAATAACTACCTCCGCAAGGTTTTCTCAGAGTCAACTCAGACTTGGAGGAAAAAGGTCATGGTTCCTTTACTCATTTTTGCCATGACCCCATGCCCAGCACAGTGTAGACACTTAAGAACTGTTCACTTGAATTGGTTGATTCATGAAATGCCAGAAATATACCTTTGGTATACATAAGGTGACAATATAGAACTTCAAGTGAGCCCTGTGCCCCTGGAAAACAGCAATGGTTAAGAAACTCCCCATCCATCAGGACACTGGGAGCCCAGTCACACTTTGGGATTCAGGGAGTAAGAAACAGATTTGGGTGGTGCGTACAAAATCAAACTTTAAAACATTATCCTTTTAAAACAGGTATGACATACCTATACATGATGTAATACTTGTATATGTAAAATCTCTCTCTATTTGTTTAATTTGAGCCACTAAATCTAAGACAACGTACATGTGTACAATGAAAAATTTAAATTCTTATTTTCTCCAGCACAGTATAAAATCACCTTTCTCTGCCAGTGAGATTTGCATATTTGATATTAACAGCTTTGCTCACTTCCTGATGAGGGGGGTTCAGTACCTAATTGGTAATGGAACTCAGGGGTTCAAAGTTACTTTTAAATGCATGTACAAATAATTGTCAAAAATAATATTATTAAAATGCATTTATTATCAAAAGAAAGGAAAAAGAACCCCCTCCCTTTTTTGTTCTAGGAAAAGTTTCACTGCAAAGAATCTCCCACCCCCCACGATGTGGATGAAATGCCCTCCTTATCTACCAAAACAAGGCCAGACACAGATCCTCCACACTCTCATTCTTTGTCTCATAAATTATTAACAGAACTGTTTGTCCCCATTGATCAAATAGGACAAAATACCACTTTCTTCACTTGACCAAACTTCAGTCAAATGCTCCCCATAAAGGCCTTGGACATGACCCACCCATGAGCAGAACACCCCACTCCTTAAGGGGTCTCCTGAGAACAGAATGACCTCAGGGAAACACACTCCCCAGCAACTGAGTATTGTCCCATGATGCCACCTGCTCATCCCACTCCCCACACCTCGTTTACCTGTTTACTCCTCCCTATGAAGGAAAAGCCCTTTCTTCTTGACCTTTGAGATGCTGGCAGATCTCACAGCCAGAACATCCTCCCCTCTGCCATAAGTCTTCTTGAATGAAGTCTCTCCTTACCCAAATCTGAATTTGGGACTTTATTTCACAGAAGGAACTGCTCCAGTATCAGCAAATAGTTATCAAATAGTTATCCCCTTGTACATTATCTATGGCAGTGAAGGTCCTCCCAGCCACCACCTCCCCAACCCACTCCAGAGATGTGATCATGAGGAAAGGCCAGAAGTAGACAGAGCCAAAGTAGAGGATGCCTGGACTGTTGGTGTGTTCCCGGCCACATCACCCTTTCAGACATAATTTTTTAGCACTGTCCTTTTTTAATATTTATCATACCACTACCCTATGATGAAATATTCATGTGGGTTCAAAAGCTACAGCAAAGCCAAGTCTATGACAACTCTGCTGATGCACAATGGAGTCTACTACATTAATGTAATGGATACACTAAGTCATCAAATATCATTGTAGGCTGAAAATCTACTTCAAAAAGTATATGCCTCTTTTAATAAGTCATTACACTGGTCTAGTTCCATACACAGCCTTAAAATAAGCACCTTAAAAAGTTTAGGCTAAGGGAGATTCTATCATGTTTCCCCTCTGCACAAACTCCAAGTTCTTTAGTTTGGCACTCAAGGTCTTCAGAAACCTCCTCTCAAACCACATCCCAAGCTTATCTTGAAATGCTAGCTGTATTAAGATAAGGTTCTTTCCCACCACAAGGAGGAGGCATGTGCAACTGTCTTCAGTAACAAGGCATTCTTCTAGAAATGCCAGAGAACATGAGATCTTCTGAGGAATCCTCTTCTTAGCCACAGACGCCGGATTTCAAGGTCAGCAGTCCTCACGGAAAATAGTTCAGCATCTCTCAGAATGCCTTCTGCTCTTTCGTGAGCTTCCTCTCTGTGCAGCTCCACTTCCAAAATATAGGGTCATGGTTCCTTTACTCATTTTTATATATATCAGAACACTGTTTCAAATTAAGACAAATTTTATTGTATCTGAATAAGAGACAACACAAAACTCTTGCTTATAAATTAGACAAATAAATCTAAATCTTGCTTCATGACAACTCCATTCCTTTAGATTCTTCCCCTACCCAATTGAAATCCAAGTCAGATTTTAGACCTAAAACTTTCTAACTGGAATAAAAAAATCATACCTGGTATAAAGATGTTTTAAAATTGTAGTTGTGGAGGGTAAGCTTATCAAACTTTCATATGGTCTCAGGAGATGTACTTTCTAAATATTTTTCTTTTATTAATTGAATTATAATTAACATACAGT
Organism: Phoca vitulina; assembly: GCF_004348235.1. Classification (NCBI taxonomy): domain Eukaryota; kingdom Metazoa; phylum Chordata; class Mammalia; order Carnivora; family Phocidae; genus Phoca; species Phoca vitulina. Next base: position 1,074,972 of record NW_022589829.1, on the reverse strand, counting down.
GTTATATTACTTGCAAGTGTATAATTAATGATTCAACAATTCTCTACAGTATTCCGAGCTCATTGAGGTCAGTGTACTCTTAATCCCCTTTATCATTTCACTTTATCCATTCATCTATGGATGGACACTTGGGTTGCATCCATATCTTGGCTATTGTAAATAATATTGCAATAAACATATATCTTTTTCAAATTAGTGCATATATCTTTTCAAATTAGTGTTTTTGCTTTCTTTGGGTAAATACCCAGTAGTTGAATTACTGGTTCATATGGTATTTCTATTCTTAATCTTTTGGGGAACCTCCCTACGGCCTTCCACAGTGGCTGCACCAGTTTGCATTCCTGCCGACAGTGCATGAGAGTTCCAAACTCCCAACGAACAAAGTCTAGGACCAGATGGCTTCACAGGTGAACTCTACCAAACATTTAGAGAAAAATAAATACCTATTCTTCTCAAACTATTTCAAAACAATAGAAGAGGATGGAAAGTTTCCAAATTCAGGCCAGCATTACCCCAATTCCAAAATCCGATAAGACACTACAAAAAAAAGAGAACTACAGGCCAATATCTCTGATGAACATAGATGCAAAACTCCTCAACAAAATACTAACAAACAGAATCCTATAGTATGTTAAAAAATTCATTCACCACAATCAACTAGAATTTATTCCAAGGATGCAAGGGTAGTTCAATATTCATACATCAAACAATTTTCTAAATACTTTTACAAAAACTGAAACGTTTTCACTTTGTGAAAATAAATACAGTTTATCTAGAAAATCATGTGTAGAAGTAACAATAAAGATTCATTGTAATAAATAATGTGTCAATGTCTTAAAATTTGACCTAATATAAATTATGGACTTTAGGTGATAATGATGTGTCAGTGTAGGTTCACCAATTGCAACAAATGTACCACTCTGGAGCTAGATGTTGATAGCAGGGGAGGGGTGTGTTTGCATGGTGGTGGGAGTATATGGGAAATCTCTGTACTTTCTGCTCAGTTTTGCTGTGAACCTAAAACAGCTCTAAAAAATTAAAGTCTATTTAAAAAGAAACACATTTTTGATGTACTATTATGAAAAATAAGTATCTGAATAGAAATCAAAATCATCTTCCCTCATCTTTCTGTGCCAATTATAGCCCAAGATTCTATGAGAAAAGAAAAATGCACTTGATTCTAACTCAGCTACACGAATCCCTCCCACAAGTTCCTTGCTCATCTAGCCTTGAAGCTGAGTAACCATTTTTGAATGCCCTTACACTGATTAATCACGCAAAGCTAACATATAAGGACTTAGAAGCGCTTTTCCCAAATATCATCATATGATGTCACTAAACATTAACAGAAAGAAGTCCTAGATCCAGAGAACAGATTGGTGGCTGCTATAGGCAGAGGAAGGGGGTGCGCGAAATGGGTAGAGGTGGGTCAAATGGGTCAAAAGGTACAAACTTCCAGTTATAAAATATGTAAGTCCTGGGGATGAAATATGTAGCATGGTGACTATAATTCACAACACTGTTGTGTATTTGAAAATTGCTAAGAGAATAGATCTTAAAAGTTCTCATCACAAGAAAAAATATATAACTATGTGTGGTGATGGATGTTAACTAGGCATATCATGATCATTTCTTAATATATACCAATGTTGAATCATTGTTATACACCCAAAACTAATATATTATATATCAATTATAGCTCAATTAAAAAACAGCATTTTTGTCATCCTTAAAGTTTCCCATTGAAATAGGAAAAATGTGGCCATGTTTGTCTTACTGCAATTGTTCTCAACTCACCCGGAGCACTTGACAGAACATAGGCACCTGAGCCCTACTCTCAGCTTCCGAGTTGGTGTGTCCTGTGTGTAGGTTAGGGATTTCCATTTCTAACAAATTTGAGGTGATGTTGATGATGTTGGTTTGAAAACTGAGAATCACTGTCTTTGTATATATCAGGAAACTCCAGGAGGTGGTTTTTAGTATATAAAGCAGCAAAGTTCACAATATATATATACACACATATATATGTATATTTATGTATGTATTAAATATGTATGACTGTTGGGTATAATAGGTAAATATCCATTCACTTAAGGGTTTGCTTACTTTTTTTCCTTCAATGTCAATTAAGGCAAAGTTGTTTTGTTTTGTTTTGTTTTATCCCTACTTAAAAAAGGCAGATGATAGGTAACAACAGCTAGGCTATACTGTTCTCTACTGAACATAAAAAGTTTCACAGATTGTCACAAATGATCACCAAGAGTAAGATAAGGCTAGTGGGCTTCAAAACCAAAAAGAAGCTCACAGACTATTTCTAAATCTGTCAAAACTCTGATCAAGCTAACTAATCAACAACAGAGGAGCAATTAGTTTGACTTTGAACTAAATAGGTCAGGAGTTCTGCATCACCTAAATCTAGTTATAGATAAGAGCAAACATAAAAATGCATAACTACTAAGATATTTTCTTTTCCTTTTATTCTTCTGTCTCTCCCCAAAGATATGTCAATTGTTTTCTATATGATATTCAAGAGCTTTGAAGGTTTTGGTACCTAAGGACAAGGGCACATAGGATTGATGGTTTAGTTATGAACAGTTAAATGAGTAGTCATGAAGACATGGAAATCAGAAATCTCACACTTGAAGTATTTGAGATTTTAAAAAGTATTGTTCACTTATTACACACTTGGTAATTGACAGTTAACTTGTATAAATGGTTATTTATTAAGCTTTAAAAAGTCTATAACATAAATTAACATCACAAAAGAATTAAAATCCTTCTTTGAGTTTATCCCTATCCATGCTCCACCTTCTAAGTCCCTTTGAGGTCGAGAAAGAGATTTTCAAGTATTGCTCTAAGTGAAAATAGTTGAGATATCCTAAATGTTCAAAATAGGGAACTGTTACATAAGCATGTTATTTAACTCATGTTAATTGTATACAGACATTTAGTAATAAATATGAAGACTATGTAACAAAATAGAAATACTATTATGTTGTAAGACTAACAAGAAAAATGCAAAATTCACACACATGTAGTGTCACAATTATGAACAAAATACATAAATTTGGATAAAACCATATGTAACCCTCCAAAATACTTCAAGGAGCAAACTATACTAAAATAAAAAAGTGCACTGTTTATCTGAAATTCAAATTTGACTGAGAATCTTCTATTGTATTTGGCAACCCTAATATGAGGTGAAAATGCACTAAATTATAAACATTCAAAATATTTTAGGTGTTATAATTTAATTAAACAAGCTTGCATCCTAGGTTGAGGATAAGAATAAAGAGCATCACAGCCTATAAAAAGAAACTTCATTCCTCAAAATGACAAAATATGAATATATATGCATATTTTGAAAAGAAAATTTAAATATCAATAAATATTTTAACTTTTCATTGGTTTGGGATAAACTGCTCAGACCTATTTTAGAAGGAAACATAAGAACAGTTGACCCTTGAACAATGCACAGGTTATAGGAATGCTGACTTCTGCACAGCTAAAAATCTCTGTATGGCCTTAGAGTTCCCAAAACCCAATCACTAAGAGCCTACTGTTGACTGGAAGCCTTACCGAATAACATAAACAGTTGATTAACACATATTTTGTACATCATATGTATTATATACTGTATATATTCTTACAATAAAGTAACCTAGAGAAAAAAATTATTATTTAGAAAATCATAAGAAAGACAAAGTACATTTACAGTACTGCACTGTATTTATTGAAAAAAAAAAGCCCATGTGTAAGTGGACCCATGCAGTTCAAACCTGTGTTGTTCAAGGATCAACTGTAGTTGAAAGGAAAAGTATTTGCACAATGTTTAAAGCTGGTAATAAACACAATAACAAGTTTGAGAAAGTACCCTATAAAAATACAGTAGCTGAAATAATTGCTAGTCTCCTAAATGTATTGTAAGAAATTTTCAAAGAATCATAAAAGTGAAAAAATGAGTGTTCAATATCTGGCCTTCCATATCCTATTTGGTATTTGACTTTGGAAACTTCCAAGGGTGTGGGGCTCCCATGATGGGCAGTGGATTCAAGCCTCAGAGATACTGATAGATAATGTACTCGGGAACCTTGAGAAGATAGCTTCCAGAAGGCATGAAAATGCTCCTCTGTGATGTTTGATTTGTTCCCTGGATGTGAATGAGTAAGATTTGCAAGCTTCCTTTCTTATCCCATGGTACTGAGTTGAAAATCACTTTCCTTGTGAAAGAGAACTATACCTAAAGTTAAAAGAGCTCTGGTTAAATCCCAGGGAGGCCTTCAAACTTCAAAGTCATCAGACTACAAGCAAAAACAGACAATGAGAAGCTAAGTGACTGAAAGACTCAACATGGCTGAAATTATATGAGTCACGATTTTATTGAGCACTTAGGGAAATAAAATTTACATTACCACCTAAGGACACTCTAAAAAATTATCCCGGTATACAGATTTCACAATCTGATTTGTAAATAGCCAACACAAAGAATTTGTCTGACTGGCTGGTGAACTCACATTTTAGTCTTGGGAATCCTCAAAGCTCACAATTCCCAAAAGTCATGGCATTCCACAAAGTGAGACAGGACTCGAGACATTAAGTGCAACTTTTCTCTCTAAAGAAGGAGACACAGATCCTGTGCTGATTTATAGAAGTTCAATGTAATAAAACAAGTCGTTTAGGACTTTTTCCCTACATTTGACTCATCACCTACACCAGTTAAGTCTTGAAATTTCCAAAGCCTAAGATTTTAAATATTTCTCCCAGAAAATTTGCCTTTGGATGTTTGCCTATGGGATCAAAATGTGGCATCGACTTGAAAGACCCAGCTAACCTTTGAAAGAAGGTTGGATGGGAAGAGTTGTGGAATCAATGGGGTTCTTCTTTAGGTGTCAGTCTTCACCAGGAGCATCATTGGGTCCAACAGAGGGACATGAAGTCAGTGCCTTCTGCTTCCAAAAGACTGAATTCCACAAGGATATTCGTGCTCAAATAGAGCTGCTCCAAAGCCAAGGGATACAGAGGCTGCATTCAAAGACGTTCCTAAGAGCAACATGTTGGCTTCTCTTCCATTGATTCGGAATACTAAGCTTTCTGTTTATTTACTGGTTGGATGGCTAAGCGTTTACGTTGTCAGCACACATGTACAAATTTTTTATTTCCTTCAATCCCCATAAATTTCCTGACACATTCCAAAGAATTCGCATTTATTTTTACCTCTGTTAAGTCCATCATCTACTCATTCTACTTGTGTAAATTATTTCTTGGGGTACTGTTATCACCACAAATGGGCACGTCTGAAGCACAGCATATGCCAACCACCTGCCATTGACAGCCAGGTGTGAACCCGAGCACTCGTGTTTCATTTTGCATGATCTTTACCACTACACACTCTGCCTCTTTAATCCTGTGTTTCTGAGGGGTTCTGGGTCTCAGATGTTGCCCAAGCCTTGTCCTCTTTCACACCTGTTTCCTTTTCATTTCATCGCACAATTGATTGAGATGCCTGGAGGGAGAACTCCGAAATGTGTTAGCATCATTCACTTCCAACTGGCCTAAGCTGAGGACAAACTATTCCAAACAGCATTAGAACATTAGACAAAATAGTAAGGCACGATCGATTGCACCTAACCTTTGGATCTCATTCAAATGCCAAAAATGCCAGAATGTTTCATAATAGAAATAATGTAAAAAGAAAAAAATACGATCAAGAAGTGGAATAAGAAGTATGAGAAACGCCTCACATGCCCTTATGTAATTGTAAAATAGTTTCCTAAGGATAAATCACTGACACAAATTTTGGTTGACTGCCATTGTTTCACAGTGTTTTAACTTAAAGACTTAGATAAAAAAACACTCATCCATCAGATCAGGTTAGTTACCCCAAAAAGAGCCTTAAGCACCTGACTCTGTTGAAAGAATTTGCAGTTCAATTAAATGGGTGGAAGGTAGGCAGAGAAAGACCCAGGCCAAGAAACACAAACACTAATCTGTAGACAAATTTTTAAATCCCCATCTTGAGGGGCGCCTGGGTGGCTCAGTTGGTTAAGCCTCTGACTCGATCTCAGCTCAGGTCATGATCTCTCAGTTGTAAGATCAAGTCCCACATTGGGCTCCACGCTCAGCACAGAGTCTGCTTAAGATTCTCTCTCTCCCTCTAAAAAAAAAAAAATGTATAAATCCCCATCTTGAGAACATTGAAGCCTAAAAAAATCTATCTCTAGGGAGACCTGTATGCTGTCACATGGTTATATAACTGAAGTTTGCTTTGTCCAACGTCTAAAGGGATATAAATGTAGAGTAAGGTTAAAGCTAGGATAGTTGAATGAATATTCTTGCTGATTGATAACAATATTAAAAAGATAAAAAGAAGATTTCCTTGGGTGGATGAGAAAAGCAACAGAACAAACATTAACAACTGATTACAAATAAAACCAAGTCACTCTGGCTCAATTAAAAAAATCACCAACTGATAACTGTCTTTGCCTAATTATGTTCCAAAAGAACCGTGTGTATGATTTTCTTACAATTGACTTGCTGAAGTTAATTTGGCTTCTATGGTTTATATTAACAATGAAATATAAAGACAGCAGGGTTGCAGAATAGGGAGAAGGCAACAGAACTTGGTTCTTGAACGTAACTCAGCATTTGGACTGCCGGCATGTACTTGAATCTGAACACTGCCTCTTATCATGGCCAGCACCAGATCATGCCAGGAAAATTAATGTAGGAGGTGACTGTTTAAAACAGCTTTCCTTTCTGTGGCTTAAAATATACTAAACTACTAGTCTCAGAGTTTCTCACAGTAAATAAACAATTGTATGAACGTGAAGGCAGTGAAAAACAACCACAGCTTGGAACTATTCACTAGTTGATAGTTCATAAAACTTCAGTGGTTTTGGTAATCAGAACGTAAGTTTAGAGGTTGGGTTTATTCCCTGTCCTAATTTAAAATTGTTATAAAATAATCAGAATAATCAGACTGTGTCCAGCAGAACCAGTCATGATTGCCTAGGACATGATGTCTCCCCGCCTATGTGCTCATGCTGCCCTCATAGTGCCAATCAGCCTTCCAGACCCATCTGTAGTTAAAATGACCGCCAGCCAAAGTTGCCACCAACCTAGAATAACACCAAGCCACACTTAGTTAATAAGTCACCCAGCCTTCTTTTAAGCTTCACATCTGTTACAAAGCACCGGCAAGATCATACCACTGTGCCCCAAGTGTGGGTTCAGTGGCATCTTTTTAATGAAAAATATTTACCACAAATTAGATTCTCCTCAGAAAGACATGTTTTGTTGCTTTACATTGTTAGCTACATTTTCCTCAGTGCATTCTTCACATTGTTAGGGAAGTTAGGCATCTCGGCATTTAAACAAGACAAATAAGTGCTTACCCACTTCCTGGTTCTCACCCAGGGAACTGGCAGAAAGAAAACAGTGCAACACATTTTATTAAGCAAGTACTATATGTTAGGAGGACAGGGAGGGCTACCAAATAGGAAAATAAACAGCTAAATCTACCCACCATGGGTTTAAAAGACTGCTAAGCACCCTGTGACCCCAAACCTTAAAAAGAATAAAATTAAAAAAGAAAGCTTTGAAGAATTATCAGCAATTTATGGAAATCCTAGTTATGCAAATCAAATCTAAATCTAACGACATATCTTTATAATCATGGCTACAGGACTTTGAGGATATTCATGTAAATATGAATCAAATACCTAACTCTGCAAAGCTGTGTTACTATTTCTATTGATCTGTAGTTTTAGGACCTATGGTTACATGTATTTTTTTCAATGACAAAAATATGTAAATTAAATCACATTTTATTTTGAACAAATCGCCTTTATGAAGAAATATAAAATTACACGGAAAATCAAAAATTCAGCAAAACATCATGTCGGCTCTATTTTTTCCATTAACCAATAAAGTTGATGGAGTATTATTTCATCCTCACGTATCTGAGGAACTGGGCTTGCTCCGTAATGGCTCGTGCTCCCCAACATTCTCATATATCTCTTGGCAAGTCTTTCCTTCAAGTTCCAAAACATATTATAGCCTGAAAGGTCAGTCTTCTCTGACACCAAATGTGGCTAAGCAGTGAAGGCTATCCCTATTACAGAATTAGATCCAGCAATGAGAGGACATACTTGTACATATGCCCATGACCAAAATGTAGGTGTATTCAACCTTTCATTTATCTGTAGGTTAAGTTCTCCTTTGTGAACTCTCAATGACTCATCTCAATGATAATGTGAACTGAACATATATACTTCATGACAAAATCATGCATTAAATGAGAAGACTTCTTTCAATCTCATTTGGGACTTTTCAACTTTTCCAGTGCCTTTGATAATGTATTCCAGACATTATCACGATTTACCTTCTAAAAGTCATGACTTAAGCAATTAGTCAAGAATTGTTTTGTAACCTCTTACAGCAGATGCAAATGGCAATGAATACCATCACTAAGAGTTTTATTTCACAAGTTTTACATAAAACACTAAAATGATCATTTTCCTTCCTTAAAATTCCAGCCCAAGAACATTCACACATAGCTTCCACCTCATATGGTCGGTAGGTGGGTCCTTTTATTTTAGATCTAATGTCATGGTAATTAGTAGCAAAACTGCATAAGAAACAAACCAAAGTTCTGAAATAAATTCTTCAAAATAATTATTCACCAATAGGTTTTTTTATCAATAAAAAGTGCGGTGAAATTCATTAGTAACATTAGTAGGGAGGGAAAGTCTCAGAGTCTTGTCCTTGAAAGTAGCAAGCTTTGTCTACAAGACACAGAGATAAAATCTTACTCATCCAAGAGCAGCCAGCAGGGTCATTCTAATACACTGATAGTCTAATTTTATAAAATCCTTATATACTGGAGTTTTAAAGCAATATTATCATTTAATTCCTTGAAAATTAAAGGTGATCAATACATATAAAATTTGTGGGTTTTTTTTTTCAAGTAAGCGAACAGAATATTAGTCTTTCATTGAGACACACACAACTATACTTTCCCCCCATCCAATAATGTACTAACTTAAAACAGAGCAGGTGAAGTAGATGAAGTAGATGCTTCAATTGTAAACACTTTCCAATGAAATGAAGACTTGCCAATTCCAAGAGAGAAAAATCTGCCGTAAGCTTTTTTAATTTCTAGACAAGTAAAATTTCACTAAATTAGGCTAATTGGTAGAGACCATTCTGTGTTAGTATGAAGCCTGACCACTCACTACTTAGGAAGGAATCCTTTCATTTTCAAGAATATAAATGGACTTAATTAAGTTAACCTCTACACTGGGCAGAGATCCCACGGTCTCCTTTGCTATAAAGATAAACTAAGCAGAGCACAGATAAGTATAGGTAGCACTGTGCCTGACAAGACAGGAGGTATTTTCACCACATATTTGTTGGATAAATGAATGAGTGACAGCCTATAAAGGACATTTCAGGCAAACTGCCATTAAATATGTGAAAGTTACTCAGCAGGAGACAAGATCTTTTGGCAACTTTGTATTCCTCCAAGATCATAATGGCTACTATGTAAGGGCCCAAAAGGAATGAAGACAAGGAATTCATGACTTTAATTCCTAGTTCTTCCCAGCATTTGCTGTGTTACTCAAGTAATGATTTACAGTGTCAGCTATGCAAGAAAATACAACAGTGCTGTGCAAGAGGAAAAACAATCCAAAAATGCTAGTTGAAAACATCTACAGGACATGTGTTAGTTAAAGATGTCCCTGAAGCGATGTGCAGAAATGTGGAACATCTTAAACCTTAGCAGTTAAAGCCAGGAGTTCCCACTGAGGACAGTTAGACAAGAAGAAGCACCATGACCATGACCTCATCCTACCTGCCCCTCTAGACAGCACCCAAGACCTGTGTCAATGCACCAGCAGAAGCCTGACTCCAGGCAGGATGAGACCCTCAGAGAAATGACAGCATTGCCTTTCCCCGTTGGCAGAGTCGAGAAAATCCAGCAGGAAACACGGGCCCCTTTATCTGTTCCTCAGAGTAAATGACAACCTCTATTCTAAAAGCTAAAGCTACATTTTATGCATTGGATTTTACATGGTCAGATTTTCAACTTTAAAAGTTCACTCTGGGGGTGCCTGGTGGCTCTGTCAGTAAGTGTCTGCCTTAGGCTCAGGTCATGATCCCAGAGTCCTGGGATCAAGCCCCACCTCGGGCTCCCTGCTCAGTGGGGAGCCTGCTTCTCCTTCTCCCTCTGCAGCTGCCCCTGCTTGTGCTCTCTCTCTCTCAAATAAATAAATAAAATCTTAAAAAAAAAATCACTCTGGCGGAAATGGAGAAAATAGATGGAAAGATCCAGATTAGGAGCATTCATGAGAGTCTGTACTGGGTGAGAATCTTTCTTTCTTCTTCTTTTTTTTCTTTTTTTTTTTTTGTAGCCAGGAATCACTTTTTTGTAGACTAGACCAAGACTTCAGAAAGAATATCAGAAGCCCGGGTCGAGGTCCAGCACCTTCTTGACACTGGACCACAAAAAAAGTTAATTTGGGGGGTACCTGGGTAGCTCAGTGGTTTTAAGCATCTGCCTTTGGCTCAGGTCATGATCCCAGGGTCCTGGGATGGAGCCCCTCATTGGGCTCCCTGCTTAGCGGGAAGCCTGCTTCTCCCTCTGCCTTCTGCTCCCCCTGCTTGTGCGCGCGCTCTCTCTCTCTGCCAAATAAATAAATAAAATCTTTTTTAAAAAAAGTTAATTTTTCCGAGTTTTCATTTTCTCATGTAAAATCTATTTCCTCCTTCCCTTTCCTCGAATGTAAATTCAACATAGTAATAACCTATTTCTCACAGCACTTGCAAGTATTAAATGAAAGAAGAATGCTTAAATAGATCCAGGAACACAAGCGTGCATACATAGGTAAGTACACAAGTACAGCGGGTCCTCTATCTGCCAGGCAGCCTGAGCTCTGGAGTGGGGGATGGGATGAAGACTGGAGTGAAAAAGAAAACCACAGTCCCTGTCCCTCTTGAGCTTATAATGCAAAACGCATATGAACATTTTATAAATTGCAAAGTGTTAGATAAAGGCATTGATATTTGGTCAACAGCACTGTTACAGCACTTGCAATGATGAATGCGCCAATTCAACAATTTTAAAATCCAACGTTTGCCATTATCTCAAGATACTTGAGGAAGGAAATAAGTCATTCCTATCACATATACAACTAGATCACTCTGTTTACTGACACAACTCATGTTGAGTGCTAGAAGACCAGCACACTTCATTAAACTGTTGCATTGTTTCCTCCTCATATCTGAGGAAACCGAGACACGCTGCGTTCTAAATAAAGGATTACCCTTCAGGGAAGAGCCTGGTTTTATGAAGCCCCGTTGTAACCACAAGGAAAGAAAGAAAGAAACTTCAAAGCCGGGATTAAGCAGCTCTATGCCAAAAAAAGAGACCCTAGCCCAAGACTGGAGAACCTTCTAGCCCTGGCTGACAGTAACTTTGGATCCTCTTTTTGAGCAGTGCCAGTTTTTCCAGAGAGTTTAGATGTCTGTGTCCGCACTGGTTCTTCATCGGTTTGGCTGCATGAAGTGGCCAGGCATGTCCAGGATAAGGGATGACAAGTTCCCCCAAGGCAACTACGTATAAAGTAATTCACATCTACTACTGCACGGATTTCCAGTGCAATTCTGGTAGGCAACTTTAGAGGGAAGATAACGGCCTACCTACCAGAAGATGGACAAATAAGAAGTCAGAATGGTTTTATGCATGGAGTGTTGTCCCCACCCCAAATCAAAGAATGTGTAACTCTAGTGACTTCCCCAAATATGTCGGCTTACCCCTGGATCTGCCTTACAGGAAGAAGAGCTGGGCAGCCAAGCCCTGCCAACATCAGGGGCGGCTGGGAGACCCCATCACCTCGTCTCTACCCATGCCCACCAAAGGCCTATGGAAAGGTAAAACTCCACACTTGAGATTTGCTCTTTGGTTTAAAGTCTCTGTCTCCTGCTTTAAATATTCCCAGAAGTCTCGACGCGTTCTTTTCAGCCACAGTTTTATCACATCATTTTCTGAAAGTGAGTTTTGGCAGTGAGGGGAGGTCTCTTTTTAGCCAGGCATTACTTTCCCTCCATTCTCTGTTCTCCTTGGCCTTTGACTCGTTCTAGGACTCATCTCACTGGGCTGCACTGGACTGTGAGCTCCCAGATGACAAGTCCTTTGACTTTTTCATATTCATGTCCCCCTAGTCTTATTAAAGTGCTACCATTCACACACCAGGAACTCCTTTTCTTACCTTTGGTTGAGTTTCTTGTTTACCATCCACCATCATTCAAAATATTTAGTGGCGTAATTGAATGGACACCATTAGCCATTTCCCATTCTGAGTAGTACAGCAAATCTGGGCTACCCAAAGTTTAAGGAGAATCTCAAAGGCAGGTACCATGCCTTATACATTTTTCTATATTCACAGAATCCAGCCATATTGGTTGACCAATAAATGACTATTGAATGAATCAATGAAAGATCAACATCATAATTATATTTATTGAATGCTTACGATATGCCAGATACTATGCTAGTAACACTTTAAATACATTATTTTCTTTATTTCCAAGTTACCTATGAGATAAATACTATTATTATCTCCATTTTACGGATGAGGAAACTGAGACACAAATGAATGAAGGAACAAATGAACATGATGATACCACTCCACTGTCTTTGTATAAACTTTAACGTAACTTATTGACTTGTGTGCTCACTGGAAGCAAGGCCCTATTCAAGATGCTGAAATCAGAGCATCTGGGGGAAAATCAGAGGTGGTGGGAGGCATATAAAGCATATCTTAGAGATACTGCTGTTTCAGTTGCAGGCCACTGCAATAAATCAAGTCAAATGAATTTCCTGGTTTCCCAGCGCATATAAAAGTTATGTTTATACTAAACTGTAGTCTAATAAGTGTGCAATACCATTATGTCTTAAAAAGTAACATTCATACTTTAATTAAAAAATACTTCATTGTGAAAAAAAATGCTAACCATCATGTGAGCTTTCAGCAGGTCATAATCTTTTTGCTGGGGGCAGGTCTTACCTTGATGTTGATGGCTGCTGACTGTGGATCAGGGTGGCCACGTCAACTGACTCTCCCTTTCACAAATAATTTCTCTGTAGCATGAGATGTTGTTTGGTAGCATCTTACTCAGAGTAAAACTTCTTTCAGAATTGGAGTCAATCCTCTCAAACCCTGCTGCTGCTTTTATCAACTAAGTTTATGGACTATTCTAACTCCTTTGTTATCATTTCAACAATCTTCACCAGGAGTAGATTCCATCTCAAGAAACCACTTTCTTTGCTCATCCATAAGAAGCAGCTCCTCATCCATCCAAGTTTTATCATGAGATTGCTGCAATTCAGTCACATCTTCAGCCTCTACTTCTAATTCTAGTTTTCTTGCTGTTTCCACCACATCTGTAGTTACTTCCTTCCCAGAAGTCCTGAACCCCTCAAGGTCATCCACGAGGGTTGAAACTGACTTCTTCCAACCTTTTTTAATGTTGCTAGTTTGACTTCTTCCCATGAAACATGAATGTTCTTAATGGCATTTAGAATGGTGAATCCTTTCCAGAAGGTTTTTCATTTACTTTGCCCAGATGTAGCAGATGACTCAGGATGTTTGGTAGCTATAGCCTTACAAAATGTATTTCCTAAATAATAAGGCTTGAAAGTCAAAATTATCCCAAGATCCATGGGTTGCAGAATGGAAATTGTGTTTGCAGGCATGAAAACAACATTAATCTCGTACATCTCCATCAGAGTTCTTGGGTGACCAGGTGCTTTGTCAATAAGCAGTAATACTGTGAAAGGAATCTTTTTTTTTAAGCAGTAGGTCTCAACAGCGGGCTTGAAATATTCAGTAAACGATGTTGTAAACAGATGTGCTGTCATCCAGGTTTTGTTGTTCTACTTACAGAGCACAGGCAGAGTAGATTTAGCGTAATTCTTAAGGGTCCTAGGATTTTCAGAATGGTAAAAGAGCTCTGGCTTCAGCTTAAAGTCACCAGCTGCATTAGCAACGAACGAGAGAGTCACCCTATCCTTTGAAGCTTTGTAGGCAGGCATTGACTTCTCCTCCCTAGCTATGAAGGTCTTAGATGGCATCTTCTTCTAATATAAGGCCGTTTTGTCTACATTGAAAGTGTTTAATGTAGCCACCCTCTTGAACTATCTCAGCTAGACTTTCTGGATCACTTGCTGCAGCTTCTACATCAGCACTTGCTTCTCATCTTGCACTTTTACGTCAGCTTCTTTCCTTAAACCTCACAAACCACCCTCTGGCAGCTTCCAACTTTTCTTCTGCAGCTTCCTCACCTCTCTCAGCCTTCACAGAATTGAAGAGACTTAGGCCCTGGCTCTGGATTAGGCTTTGGCTCAAGGGCTGGTTTGATCTTCTATCCAGACCACTCAAACTTTCTCCATATCAGCAATAAGGCTGTTTCACTTTCTTATCATTATTGTGTTCACTGGAGTAGTACTTTGAATTTCTTTAAGAACTTTTCCTTTGCATTCACAAGTTGGCTAAGTGTTTGGCCCAAGTAGCCTCGCTTTTTGACCTATCTCAATTTCTGACATGCCTTCCTTACTGAGCTTAATCATTTCTAGCTTTTGATTTAAAGTGAGAGACATGCAACTCTTCCTTTCACTTGAACACTTAGAGGCCCCTGTAGGGTTGTTAATTGGCCTAATGTCAGTATTGTTTTGTCTCAGGGAATAGGGATGCCCAAGGAGAGGGAGAGAGATGGGGAATGATCAGTCACTGGAGCAGTCAGAACACACACAATATTTATTGATTAAATTTGCAATCTTATATGTGCACGGTTCATGGCGCCCCAAAACAATTACAATGGTAACGTCAAAGGTCATGATCACAGATCACCTTAACAAATATATGGACTAATATATAATATATATATGTACTATATATATAATATATAAATATATAAACTAATGGAAAAGTTTTACATATTGTGAGAATTACCAAAATGTGACACAGAGACACAAAGTGAGCAAATGCTGTTGGAAAAATGGCGCCGAAAGATTTGCTGGATGTAGGCTTGCCACAGACTTTAAATCTGTAAAAAATGCAGTGTCCATGAAGCACAATAAAGGGAAGCACAATTAAAGGAGGTCTGCCTGGAATCATAAAGAAACGTACTAACAGGAAAGGAATGGGAGAGTAATAAGCACTGTGGAGACCCTTCCAGCAGTTTGGCAGGGCCAGTGCCTGAGGGCTGGGCATCAGGTGGTATGGAAAGATGTCCCTAAGAAGTGCCAGTCACACTAAGGCCTAGTGGAAGCTGCTCCTTAGAGCAAACAGCAAAGGCAAAGACCCTAAAGCAAAAAAAAAAAAAAAAAAAAAAAATAGCTGTATCTGAGTTTTGCAAACAATTCTAGGGTGGTCAGAAGGTGCCGGAACCATGGGCTTTATAGGCCAAGATGGGGATTCAGTGTTTGTTTTTTAAGTGCAATGAGATAGCACTAGAGGTCTCACAGTGGAGGGAAGATATCTCGCTGACTTAAATGTAAAAGATCAGTGTGACTGGCATGTGGAGAAGGGGCTGCGTACAGAGGTAGGCAACACAGGGAGACCCTCAGGGGGGTCTCAGTTCAGAGAGGACAACAGGGATGCTGAAAGGAGTGGTCCGGCTGATTGTAACCCCTTGCTGCTTTTTCACTCTGGCGCAGCTAGGCCTGGAAATGTGTACAGGCTGCTCATTTGCAGGTCTTCTACAACAGCTGGAATATCTAATTTCTCAAATGGTTTCTCTCCTTTTGACGGCTTTGCTTTTAAAATAAACCATGGTACAAACATAAGTCAACAATTATATATAAGAAAAGAATAATCACGTTTATTCCATCCTATAGTCGGTTTGACGGGGACCACCAGTCAGGGTTGGCTTCCTGCCTACGCCTAAAAGGAAATTGGAGGTCTTCTGAAAGGCCCCCTCATCCCAACGCCTTCATTGGTCTACCAGTTAGTCCAAAGTTCCTACAGAACTTTCCAATATGTGCTTCCCAGGGCACTGGGGCCAAGGGAAACAAGTAAGGTTCTGTGGTCAAATAGGTTTGGGAAACTCTGCATGTTATACCAAATTCCTAGACATTCATCATTTGCATTAGATACTAAGTTCTGAACAGTGTCACCATAAAGAACATTTACATTTATATTTAGCCCTGTGTTTCTCAAAAATATCTAATTACAAAACTCTTAGTATCTCACGACCATAAAATGCTGGATTAAGATATTGAACGTTTATATAAAATGAAAATATTTCCCGACAGGAATTACATCATAAAATTCAAAAAGCCCCATGGGAAAGAAAGAGCAGTAGATGATTTACTGAGTATCATTCTCTCTGAGGCACAAAGTCACCCCTGAGATGGCTGGGGTAGCATTTTCCACTCTCTCTTTCTGTGAACAACTGAGTCACATGCCACCAGCGCTGGGACAGACAGCCAAATTCCATATTCTACTCCCTAGGTTCAAAACCAGACCTGGCTAGGATCACAAAGTGAGTGTGTGACAGGACAATATTTAGAATCCAGCTGGTCTACCAAACCCACGGAAACATACTGCCATGGGCACCTTCCCCCCTGCAGTTAAACCCTATCCCGTGCCTTCAGAAACAGGGAGCACAACAGACCTGGAATCTTTGGAATCTTTGTTCTACTTTAATATAAAGTCTGTGACTTTGGGAAAATCACTGGGACTATCTAAAACACAGTGTTTTCACCTATAAAGTAAGACTTAATGCGTACTGTGGAGAGTTTTAAGAATGAATAAGGAGTGATATATGCAAAATACCTGGGACCTAGGACCAGCTGGTCTCTCCTTTAGCTCATTTTTTTCTTTTGCACTCCTCACAGTCACATGCATAAAACACTTATTAAATTTTATTAAAAGATTGAATAAATCAACTATTCCAAACCTTTTTTCATTTTTTCTTTTTTCATACCTAAAGTTTTCCATAGCAAAGGCATATAATAAATTCAATATGTAAAATATCGAGGTTTATATTTTTAAGATTTTATTTATTTGAGAGAGAGCGAGAACAAAGGAGAGCACAAGCTGGGGGAGAGGAAGAGGCACACTCCCCGCTGAGCAGGGAGCCCGACATGGGGCTTGATCCCAGGACCCTGGGATCATGACCCGAGCTGAAGACAGACACTTAACCGACTAAGCCACCCAGGTGCCCCGCATATTGAGGCTTAAAATATGCCAGGCACTTCTAAATTTAATTCTCTGAGCAACTCTATGAGATAGGTCTTATAATTATTCCCATTTTATACATGGGAAAACTGAAGTGCAGAGAGTTCAGTAGCTTGCCCTACGTCACTCAGATCCCATGTTGCAGAGGTGGGATCAGACCAGGGCAGGCTGGCTTCATACCAGATGCTCAGCTACCATTGACCTGGTGACTATTTAACTCTGTGTAGTGACTTTCTATGACAGAGTGTAAAATTGATGGTAAGGTGGAAAAATTAGACAAACAAAGTAGAATGTGAGAAGCACTTTATTTTTTTAAGTAGAATCAAGGCCTGCCTTGATTTGACCCACTCTAGAATGGGTCAGATTAATAGCTGTGACTATATGAAAATATGCAAGATTTTTGCAAAGGTGTTTGAATTCCCCGATTGTGTCAATTAATTGTAGTAAGTAAGGCATGAGTTCTGAGTTAACAAATTATTGTTTGCCACACTGATAAAATATCCAAAGCCTGACTTCATTTATTTGCTCATTCCTTTCTCTCTAGAGAAATTGGCTAACATCTGATGTGTAACATATACAAACAGATTAACATTAACATTAACAAACAGATTCAGAACAACTCTGCACTTTCTGAGTCTTTCTGTTGATTTTTAAGCTTTTATTTGAATTCCAGTTAGTTAACATACAGTGTTGTATTAGTTTCAGGTGGACAATATAGTGATTCAACACTTCCATACATCACCCAATGCTCATCACAACACGTGTGCTCCTCAGTTCCCCCTCCCCTTTGGTAACCATCGGTTTGTTCTCTATAATTAAGAGTCTGTTTCCTAGTTTGCCTCTTTTCTATCTCTTATTTCTTCCCTTTGCTTGTTTTTTTTGTTTCTTAAATGCCACATATGAGTGAAATCATATGGTATTTATCTTTCTCTGACTGACTTATTTCGCTTAGCATTATACTCTTTAGTTCCATCCACATCATTACAAATGGCAAGATTTCACTCTTTTTTATGAGCAATATTCCATTGCATGTGTGTGCGTGCACATGTACATGCACATCTTCTTCATCCATTCATCAGTCGATGGACACTTGGGTTGCTTCCATCTCTTACCTATTGTAAATAATGCTGCATATTCTTTGGGTAAATACCCAGTAGTGTGATTGTTGGATCATAAGGTAGTTCTATTTTTAACTTTCTGAAGAGCCTCCATACTGTTTTCCACAGTGGCTGCATCACTTTGCATTCCCACCAACAGTACATGAGAATTCCTTTTTCTCCACATCCTCACCAACACCTGTTGTTTCTTGTATTGTTGACTTTAGTGTTCTGACAGGTGGGTTTCCACTGATTCTAATATATCACAGGAGATCTGTGAGGAGGCTTATGACGCCTTAACATCTCTTCCTGGAAATTAACAGGATCTGACATTTGTAGTGTACCTGCAAGCTCCACCCTGGAATTCCCTATAAGATTGTATAAGACACCTAATAGAAATGCAAATGTAGCTTCAAACTTTGGGTCAATTATATTAAAATTTCATAAAACTCTGTCTGACTATACTGGGAGCTAAGCTGAAATAGCACAGCCCACTGCCCTAAGTACTAGAAATCCATGTGACACATAATGAAAATGTCTTCTTAGCAGGAGTTTTGACATTATCGAAATTCTTGGCACCCTCATGGTATTTAAAATATCCCCAACAGGTGTACCTGGGTGGCTCAGTCAGTTAAGCATCCGACTCTTGATTTTGGCTCAGGTCCTGATCTCAGTCCTGTGGTCGAGCCCCACGTCGGGCTCCCAGCTCAATGCAGAGTCTACTTGAGATTCTCTCTCCCTCTGCCCCTCCCCCTGCTCATACATGCTCGTACATGCTCTCTCTTGTTCTCTCTCTCTCTCTCAAATAAATAAATAAATCTTTAAAAAAATATATCCTCGGACCATAAGATTGCATAAGATTAAATAATTTAACACAAAAAATATTTATTTATTCTCCTTAATGTCTTTCACTTATTACAAAAATTATTAATTTTTATATTACAGATAAGCACAGAGAACCACATTTGTATTATGTCTTCAAAGTTTTTCTTTAAATTGTGCAAAACATGATAGTCTTTGCTACCGTTTTAGAATTCTCAATATTTGGCTCACCTAACAACTATCATAAAATCATTCATTCTTAAATGATTCTTAAAATATGTCTAAATCAGAAATCTATAATTATTAAATCCATCCAACTACATAAGCCATCCTTAAAGGAATCCTTTAAAAAATACTCTTGGTAGATTAATTTGACACCTAACATATTCGATTTGAAGCAGGCTCTAAAGGCAAAGGAAATTATCCAATTCCACTCAGATTTTTGTAAAATCACCTGTTATCACTTAAACCTCATATTGGGAACACATTCACTCAATTTGAATATCCTAGGAATTACAATTAGGGAAAATTAAGATATCCAAAACTTAAAATATAAGACATTTTACACCTATTAAGTTCAGTGTCTGAAATAACAATAAGAAAAAAAATCAAGAAATAAACTCAAGTATTAAATATACTTGATATACCGATATAGTATACTGATACCTTATAAGACTTGAAAATAAGTTTTACTGCCTTAACATAGCGAGCCTGCGACAAGTCACAGTTGGATAACCTTCATCACTGTCTACCACCATTTAAGATGGATCCACCTCAGTTCCTACCCTTTGCAGATTTTACTAAAGAATTATAACTGAATTGCAGGCACCATGAGCTCCACAGAAATTCACTTTACCATCCCATTGGAAGCAGGCCTGGTCTACTTTTCTCCTCACCAGTCACTGAATTCCCATCCTCAGAAATGCCCTCCTTTTGGTAACAGCTTTTTGCCTACTTGACATCAGGTGCCCCTGAGGGGCAAACACACGCAGTCAATAAAACTTTCTCTTGATGCCTGACCAATTCACAAGGCTCTGAGCCAGAGGAGCCAAGGCCATGATATTCAGGGTCCAGTGTTCAGAAGACAGGTGGGTAGGGAGAGACTCAGGCACGTGGAAGAGAGAGGAAGAGAAACAACAGAACATTCAGGCTAATTAGCCCTTCATTTGTCAGCACTGTGCTAGGCGCTTGACTTACAGCCTTTCATTTACTCCTTACTAGTATTTTTGAGATACATGGGATGTCTGTCTGCCATTTTCCAGGCTGGGAAACTGAGGCTCAGAGAAGCTATACAACTTCAACTTGTCTTCATCTTACCACTAATGAGGAGTTAAGCAAAAGTTTGACTCCTTGTCTGATGAACCCCACAGCCCAGGTTCCTCCCTCATCTGTCACACTGCTGGAAAATTTCTGGAAGCCCATGGAGGAAGGCAGAGGGAAGAGAAGGTGAGGAAATAGTTATTAATGAAGGCAGGCAAGCTCAGCAGGAAGAGGGCAGCTTGTCTGGGCAGGGTCCATTTTTGCCTAGGACAGCTCTAAGTGGAAACCTTGTGACTCTGAGAGTCTATAAACTTTAAAACTCTACTTGATGAGAGATGGCCATACTTTGTGTTTATATAGCCACATGTCAGACCAATCTCTATGACACTCTAGAGATAAATGGTGAGAGTGAAAGAAAACATGTTTGTCCTGGACTCGTGGAAGGAAGACTATCAAGAAGACAAGAGCTGAGGTGCTCAGTGAACGGCATGTTCACAAAGCAACTGCAATTTAATTAGTTTTGATAGAAATACACAAGAATGAGTGTATCCATGACAAAGGCCTTTCATGAACACCTAACAGCTTACTGCCACCATGGAAACACGCACCCCAGGAGCTCAGATACCTCCTGCTGCAGGCAGTGGGGGGTGGTGCACAGCAATCGAGTGAGGACTGCAGCCTGGGGTCAGCACTGAGCTACAAACACCACGGATGACCTGTAAACCTCTCTTATATTTATCCCTCCATGTTTTTTAATGTTTAAGGAGAAAGAAGAAAGTAGGTGACCAAAAAAAAAAAATCTTTCCTTATATTTTCATTGAGAATTGAGATGAAGTGCCAATAATTGAGCCAGAAATCTATTGGTGGGAGGGTCTAAATGGTAATAGTTAGAGAACTTTAAAAATGAGATTTTAAAAAATTGTCAAATTCCTCTTGGCAATTGCCAAAAAAGAAACCTAGAAAGCAATGAAGTCAAAAGCGATAGAGAGAGGTGAGTCAGCAAAAAAACCAGCCATGAGTTTTCTTTGACATTGGAGTAAACAAAAGCCAATGCTATTTCAAGACAGGAAAGACTGGGCACATTTGAAACAGTCTTGGATTACTGTATTATTTGAATGCATTCTGGGAAATGTATAATGGGCGAAGGGCAAGAAAAATTGGCCAGAATCAGAATAAAAAATAATGAAAGAAAGTCATCAAGGACTATTAAAATCACATTTCAAATATGTTCTTTTTAAGAAACTGCATTATATGCATATTCAAATTTATGAACTATGATTATAGTGTGGCTTATACTTGCAAAGATATTCGAAAGGGAGTTTGAGTAGCACACTGTCCCTCTCTGGTAGACCAGCACTACATTTAATTTTTTTTAACTTTAAAAAACTTTTATTTTAAAATAATTTTGGGTTTACATAAGAGTTGCAAAATTAACTCAGAAAGTTCCCATGATTACTTCACCCAGCTTCCCAACATCCTGCATAACCTCAGTATAATTCTCAAAATTGAGAATTAAGTTTAGTATAATATTCTTAACTAAACTGTCGATTTTATTTGGATTTCACCAGTTTACCACTAATATACTTCTTCCATTCCAGGGACCCAATCCAGGATGCCACAATGCATTTAGTTTCCTGTCTTCTTTGTGTTTTCCAATCTGTCAAAGTTCCTTAGTCTCTCCTGTCTTTCATGATTGTGATATTTTTTAATAGCCAGCACTACATTTAAAATGTACTTTCTGGGGCTAGATCTAATATACAAATCGGAGTATTGGAACAGATCACTGATCAGTGTCATAAGGATAATACCTGAGATTTGTTCCCTTCTAGGTAGCAACTTTGTGTGGTCACCCTTATTCTAAAAATAATTGCTCAAAATATTTTGGTATCCAATTTAACAAATGCCTTGAGGGCCTGTGCCATATCCCTTCTGATTAACCTCTATGGTGGGAAATTGTTGCATGTCAAGGGTGGTTTTAGCGTCTGCAAATAGCCCAAGGTGTGCATGAGGTGGGGGGTGTTGACCAAGGCCAAAGTGGGGCAGAGTACTGTAAAAGCCTATGGCAATGCAACAGCAAGAAGGGGACACCTTGAAAATTATTGCTAAAGAGGTTTGTGGTCATTAACAATAAATTCCAGGGAGCTGGAGGTTTCTGGAAAATACTGGCTCCCCAGGAACAAACCCCATTTTATGACTCTCCATCTTCCCGTAGCCTTGTAATCTGACCTTTAACTGTCTCTCCTGCCTGAGGATGACCTACCAGTGGCAGAGTGCTACAGTGAGGTGTCAAGCCTGGCTCCAGCTAGGAAGGCTTCATTACTTATCAGCTGTAGTGACTTCAGACCCCAAAGCCAACAAGAGTCAGGATTCCCCTGGCCAAGCTAATTCAAAAGACTTTTAAAACCATAAGTCTCAAAAGACTGAAAGAGAAGAAGGAGTGGATAGAGGCCTTGAAGTGCCGGAAGCTCACACCCCACAGTATCCCTGCAGCCAGGAGAGAGCAGGGCCAAATAGGGAAGACCCCACCCCCCACGCAGGCTAGGACTCTTATCTACACACATTTGTAGTTTTTGTGCCCCTCCTATGTCCTCATCTGCATAACAGAATGGCCCAGCTAAAATCTCATGAGGTCTGCAATGTCACTGATATGCTACATTTTGTGATAAATTCAACATTTGGCTCAAAATAAATCTTTTCCTGGTTCAAATGTTGTTTATATAATTCTAGGTCTCTACAATTTCATTTAGCTCCAAGTAATAACTCCATGTGTTAGGTTTTCCTTATAGGCATGTCTGACCATAAACGACAGGTGGTAAAATTCCTTTAGTTCTGCAAAGCTACACACAGCCAATTCTAAACCAGATTTGACCACACATTTTGTTGTTCTTTATTATCATCCCCGATGACGATGTGTGTGTGTGATTCTGTGTTGGGAGCAAGGGATGGAGACTCACTGAAATGTCAGGATCACAAAAACCTAAACTCTCCTCCATACCAACTGTTATGAAAAAACCCTCAAATACCTAACATGATACAAAATTATTTTCCTTTCCTTTCCTAACATTTCTTTGAGGTAAAGCGTGAAATGATTTACGTATGATGGCTATTAAGGGCCCAGAACAATTTAGATGTAAAAATTCTGGTGTGTTGATTAAGAAGCAATGCTTTACAGCCATATTTTCTAATATTGAAGAAAAAAAATTATGTGCAGAAATATTACTGTGAGGATCATGAAAATATTTCTCAGGCTTGAGCACCTCATATTCTAGATGATATAATTGAGGAATAGAGAGTTTCTGTGACTTGGCAAAGTCACATAGCTCATTATGAATAGGGTTGAGACTTATTGCTTAGACTTTCAGACCAGAGCCCTTTCCAAAATACTCGCAGTATAGATTCTCCAGCAGGGACACATCCTCCTGTGGCAATGCCAAAGCGGAATGCTGCTAGCAAGCAGGTACAGTCTGGGGAATGCAGAAGGAGAAAAGAAACGGCAGGGGCAGGAACCACTCAATGCTGCACAGATCTATAATTCATTTCTATGGAGCTCTGGTTCAAAATCATCAGCTTGTTAAGGTTCTACACTCTTCCTCCTTCCTGCACCTATGGCCAAAACTGCTAACCGAGCGGATTTGACCACAACAGAAAACAGATCAATTTGTGCGGTTCCAGGAGAGGTGAAAACATTTTAAAAAATCATATGCACTCCAAGGATGATGTTCCAGGCAATCTTTACCATTGTCAAATGCATTTCTCCTTCTCTAGTGACTGCAAAGCAAGTAAAATTTATTCATCCCCATGTTGATCAAATTCACATTTTGAAAGTCAGAGGGCATGTAAATTAGATGGTTGTGAATTTTATATTCAAAGACAGAAAACCCAATGGCTAGAATATGCTAGACCTAACTGAATTTTCCCACTTCTGAGATATTCAAGAGAAAATGTTTAGCCCATGAATTCCTTAATTAATCAATTAGCAAATATTTCTTCAGTATTCACTGGATATTGTAGCCCTCGCTAGACAGCTGAAGTGTAATGACTGGACACAACTCTGCAGCCAAAAAAACATCTAATTCAAAACACATATATATTTTAAAATACCTACTATGTGTTAGGCAATAAGTGAGTGGTAAGGAGATCAAGAAGGATTACAGAGGGTCCCTGAACTTGCAGATACATGGAAGAGAACAATCATACAACTAAGTACAAAATTCTGTGATAATATGAACCAAGTGTCAGGTGAACACAGAGGGAACACTAAATTCTGCCTCGGAAGGAGAATTAAAGAAGGGGAAAAGATGTCACAGATGTCACATTGTTCCAAAGGTAACAATAAACAATGGTGCCTTCCAGCATATATGATGGGAGAATGGGGAGAGGGGCCGTGGGGGTCCAGACAGACAGTACTCAACTTCCAACAGGTCTCATTCCAAAGCTTCTTTGGAATTCCAAATCATCTGCCCATTGAAACTATGCTGCTCTTGATGAGCAGGTCCTCAAACTAGCCTTTGACTAATAGCAATGCCTAATTTCTTTCTATATCACTGTAACAGTGAACCATATTCCCCATTGTTAGCTGAGCTCATTACACCAAACTAAAGATATTTCCCAGATTTCCTTGCAGTTAGGTTGGTAAATAATATTATTAAACTTAAGCTAATGGGATGTGAACAGAAGCGATTCATGCAACTTCCAGGTTGTGTCCTTAGAGGGTGAGGAAGAAGTGTCCCTTCTGTGTTTACTTCCTCCATCCTTCAGCTTGATGTAAACATGGGAACAGATTACCTTCAACCACAGGGATGACTGCAACACCTGCAAGGTAGCAAAGGTGGCTTACCCAGGTAACATCATAGATTATAGTTAACGTACCAGCTTTGAATCACCTACATCTTGACTATCATGTGAGAAATATAAAGTTTATCTTATCTAAGCCTCATTAGCCTGAGAAACCTGTATTTTAAAAAAGACTTGCAAAGAATAGAATCGTCTTTGAGTGAAACTGGCTAAAAGGGTCCTCTGTTGACTGGAGAAAAGAATCTACTTGCTCCCAGGAGAGGAATACAAACTTCCTGGGCTGATAACCAAGCACTGTATGGAATGTAGAATGACAACAGTGGTTTGTCTGATTTGACTGGGGTGAAGCTGGAATGTAACTGATGCTGACAAAAGCTCCATGTTCTGTAGAATCAATTCTGGAGAGCTTTGTGCAGGGCAAGTCACACCTGGCTCAGCACATGGGAAGGATGGAAAGAGGCCAAGAGGCCAAGATGGAGGTTTGAGGTTCTCTAACACTACAGGACACGCAGGATATGAAACCAAGACAACCCTCTGTTGACTGAGATGAAAGAGCAAAGACAAACAGAGGAACATCTATGAACAAGATACTTGATTTGCAAAGCCCTTGCACCTGAGGGTCAATGGCACCAACAGTATCATTGTAAATGTGCAGGTCAAAGAGAGGAGGGAAATCTTGCACTGAGCTCACAAGAGCTGGCTGCAGGAGAAAGATAAAAAGCTTGGTGTTGACCAAACCAAGTCTAAAGGGAGGAGGAGGGGAGTGAGGTAGAGAGCTCAGAGTTGGAAAAAATACTTAAAGAAGAATCCATCTGAATTTGGGTAATAGAATAAATAACTCCTCAAGAGAGTAGTTAATGCACTAACAATGAAATTTTCAAAAAATAAATAAATTTCCAATAGCATCAAAACCAATAAAATAGGAAGAAATTTAACAATAAAATACTAAGAAGATGAAAGATATCTATGCTGAAAATGACGAGATATTGATGAAAGAAATTGAAGGTGACACAAATAAATGGAATGATATCCCATGTTCACGGATTGGAAGAATTAATATTGTTAAAATGTCAATACCACCAAGAGCCATCTATAGATTCAATGCAATCCTTATCAAGATTCCAATAGCATTGTTTACAGAAGTAGATAAAACACTCCTAAAGTTTATATGAAACCACAAAAGATCCTGAATAGCCAAAGAAATCTTGAGAAAGAACAAAGCAGGAGGCATCACGCTTCTTGATTTCAAGTTATACAATAAAGCTATAGTCATAAAAACAGTACAGTATTGGCATAAAAATAGTCAAGCAGACAAACAGAACAGAATTGAGTGACCAGATATAAACCCAAACATACATAGTCAATTAATATTTGATAAGGGAGCCAAGAATTCTCAATGGAGAAAAGACAGTCTCTTTAATAAATGGTCCTGGAAAAACTGGATATGTGAAAGAATGAAATTGAACCCATATCTTATACCATTCATAGAAATTAACTCAAAATGACTGAAGACTAAAAGACAAGACCTGAAGCCATGAAATTTCTAGAAGAAAACCTAAGAACAAAGCTCCTTGACATGAGACTTGGTAATGAATTTTTGGATGTGACACCTAAAGCATAAGGAACAAAACCAAAAATAAACAAGTGGGACTACATCAAACTAAAAAGTTTTTGCACGGAAAAACATCAAAGTGAAATGACAACCTATGGGGAAAATATTGCAAATATTGCAAACCTCATATCTAATAAGGGGTTAATATCCAAACTATATAAAGAACTCCTACAACTCAATAGCTAAAAAACCAAATAACCCAATTAAAAAATGGGCAAAGAACCTGGATAGACATTTTTCCAAAGAAGATACACAAAAGGCCAACAGGTACATGAAAAGATGCTCAACATCACTTATCATCAGGGAAATACAATTTAAAACTACAGTGAGATAGCATCTCACACCCATTAAATAGCTGTCATCAAAAAGACGAGATAACAAATGCTGGCATGGATGTGAAGAAAAGAGAACCCTTGTGACTGTTGGTGGGATTGTAAAATGGTGTGGCCACCATGGAAAATAGTATGAAGGATCCTCAAAAAAATTAAAAATAGAACTACTATATTATCCAGCAATTCCACTTCTGGGAATATATCCAATGATAATGAAAACACTAACTCAGAAAAATATCTGCACCCCCATTTTCATAGCAGCTCTATTTACAATAGCAAAGACATGGGAACAACCTAAGTGTCTTATCGATGGATGAATGTATAAAGAAACATACATATATACACACATACACACACAATGGAATATTATTCTGCCATTAAAAAATTAGGAAATCCTACCATTTGCAACAACATGGATGGACTGCAAGGGCACTATGCTAATTGAAATAAGTCAGATAGAGAAACACAAAATAAATACTGTATAATTTCACTTATATGTGTAATCTAAAAAAAAAAAATGCAGGGGGTGGGAGAGGGAGGGGAATTAGAGGAAGTTGGTCAAAAGATACAACCTTTCAGTTATAAATATTCAAGTACTAGGGATGTAATGGACAGCATGACGACTACAGCTAACCCTGCCATGTGAGATATAGCAAAGGTGTTAAGAGAAGAAATCTTTAGAGTTCCCATCACAAGAATTCATCTCCTTTATTCTTTTCTTCTTTCTGTTCATTTTATGGTATCTATATGAGAAGATAGATGTTAGCTGAACCTACTGTGGTGATCACATCACAATATATGTAAGTCAAGCCATCATGCTGCGTTCCTTTCATTTACACAGGGATGTATGTCAGTTATTTCTCAATAAAACTGGAAAATAAAAATAAAATAAAAAGAGAGAGTAAAGTCTCAGCAACACCTTCACCCCCAGATGACTGGTGAAATTGCAACAGAAAGCTGGAACTAACCACACAGATAGATATAGCAGACCTATTCTTTTTTATAAAATGTATCCAAAATTTGGAATTCACATACCAAAATGTTTAAATATGTCCATCCATAATATCCTCGTTGAAGGTGGAATTATACCTATAAGTACAGCAAATAAGATAATTCAAAAGTGGCAATCAGAAAACTTTACCATCCTGATATGATAAAACAAGGCAAACAAAAAATGTATATTCTGCAAGAGACTTGAAATGCATTTTTGTTATTATATATAGTTTTTTAAAAATCTACCAATAAATAGAAAAGATGTAAAAATTTATGTTATTACTCTTAAATTTCAAAAATGATTTAGCTAAATGCTCCAGGCCCATTAGGATTACTGGATAGGTCACAGTTATGAAATTGTCAAAAATATCTGATGTGCTCTCTCCACAGATACTGAGTATGTATCTTTCTTGATCCTGCCATGTCCTGATGGGTCTGAAAGGCCAAGTGGAGGATCTGGTGAATGTGATAAGTCTCATATATGCTTATCACTTACAGCCAAATACTTTAAAAATGTTTTCCAATACAGCTTTGTGTTTAGCCTCAACTCAATGATATGCTTGTTTTATTGTGTATACCTGATTCCACGTCCTCGAAACAACTGTTTAAATCTACAAATCTTACAAAATTTAATGTTTTACATTATATGTGTTGTATCATCATATTGTTCTCAATCGATTGCTCTTAAATATCCAGGTGTGCCTATACTATTCTAAGTTCTCCTGAATATTTATGGGAAAAGTTATAATATTATATACTGTTACTGTATGACTTCATATACAATTATAGTAGCATAGGAACTAAAAGGAAAATGCCTGTGTAAAAGCAGATAAATAAATAAAATCATATTCAATAAATACCATGAAATTGGTGGTTTAGTGTCAGAAAGTCAAAAGTAAGCACTGTCAGCATAGGTCTATGAAGACCCTATTATTTAACCAGAAGAATGCAATTGTGCAGTAGAATATTGAGCAAAACTGCTGTGAAAAATCCTGATAATTAAAAATTCTCCCACAGGACGCCTGGGTGGCTCAGTTGTTAAGCGTCTGCCTTTGGCTCGGGTCATGATCCCAGGGTCCTGGGATCGAGCCCCACATCGGGCTCCCTGCTTGGCGGGAAGCCTGCTTCTCCCTCTCCCACTCCCCTTGCTTGTGTTCTTGCTCTTGCTATCTCTCTCCCTGTCAAATAAATAAAATCTTAAAAAAAAAAAATTCTCCCACAACACACCCATGCCCACTTTCAATTGCATAATTTGGCTGTAGGAAGGTACAGAGTTGCTTTCATGTGGATCCCACCTACTCATATCAGTATCTTTATGACCCATGTCACCACCTGTTAGTCTTAATTTCTACCAAGACATTCTTCAAGCATCCTGCTCTTCTGCTCATCTACACAAATGCAATAATAATACCTCCCACTTTGAGCACCTGCATAGTGTCAGGCATTATACAAGGTGTGGCTGGGCACACTATCGCACACCTGCCCAAGGAAGGAGGCATTAATAACTCCCTTTTACAGAAAGAAAAGAGAAACAAGCAAAAACAACTCTATGATCACATAGTAAAGGGCAGAGCCAGGAGGAGATCTTTGAAATTGCCAAGTCACAACCTCTTTTCCCCCGAAGGTGAGGTCCAAAGCAGCCTGCTTATCGCCGACTATGAACAAGCATATATTCCCTGTAAAGCAATACGCCCACTGCCAAACCCACAGGCTGGACACATAGCTCCAGCTTCCACAACTCATGCAACAAAATGATCATGTCCATCTGTGTTTACAAAATTATTTTATTTTAGAATTAAACTACATATTTCTAATCCTTCCCACTATTACTTTTCTCCTTTCTGAAAATGATAAATAGTATCTACCTATATAAGACTGAGAAGGTGTAACAGAAAAGAAAGTAACTTTCAGCACTGTTAATGCATCCTTCAACAGCTGAAACCTCCTTCTTCTGAGAGCTATAGCAGGGCATCATCTATAATTCTTGGGGTGTATGTAAGTGTGATTTCGAAATGACACATGCCACATAGGGAGAAATATATTATGCTGTAGAGAAAAAATTATATTTAGATAGACACACCCATACATATTTCAAAAGCGACTCCATGGTTTTGCTCTAATTTTTATCCAATATCTCTAAAGGGAATTTTAGAAATTATTCCAGGTTTTGCACAATTACCCAAGTGTGATTTTTTTTCTCAGAGCACTAGTTGGTTGGTTGATTCTTTTTGTGTGCTCTATAGTCTCCTGTTCTGCTCTGTGCTCTCCTAAGCTCTGGTCACTGCAGTTAAGGGAAGCATAAAGTAGTGATGCCACCGTGGTTCTGCCCCTCCTGGACCAATCTGTTCTGTCCAAGCCAGCTCCCCTCCCCTGCCCTGAAAATGGTTAAACTGGCTCTTTAGGCAAGACATTAGGAAACTCCAAGCAGCACTAGGCAAAATGAATGAATGGGTCAAGTGCATGTGAATTAAAATGTACAAATCCAGTTCTGACCCATGAATAGACTCAAATCATAAAGATGGGCACAGTACAATCACGTTAAAAGAAAAATGAGTGTAAAAGTATTTTTAAAGTACTCAACAATGATCAGATATTATAATTATTAGAGATTTCATAATATTATGGAAGCTTTTGTCTGGTGTTTTTTTTTTCCCCCCATGCATCATTTGTAAGAAAAGAGTCAGAATGGCTACCCAAGTAATCATAAATAATTCTGGAGACCTTTAAAATTTTCAGTTTCTACTGATGTAGGAAAATCTGTCACTGGATATTCATTTTGGATGGTAAACAACATATATATTATATTATATTATATTATATTATATTATATTATATTATATATTATATTATGGTTTCTATTTTGCTTTTAATGCTCAAGAACCACGTAACACCTGCATAAAAGAGGCCTGATTTCACTTCTCACTTCTCCATAAACTTTTTTCTACAGGAAAAAAGAAAAACCTTAAGCATCAGTTTAAACAAAATGGCAGTTAATTTTAATATCTATCGTTAGGCAAAATGGCTAGAG
Organism: Phoca vitulina; assembly: GCF_004348235.1. Classification (NCBI taxonomy): domain Eukaryota; kingdom Metazoa; phylum Chordata; class Mammalia; order Carnivora; family Phocidae; genus Phoca; species Phoca vitulina. The sequence continues at coordinate 1,043,788 of NW_022589829.1, read as the reverse complement.
CATACCTGTGCAGAAAAATTTCAACATCAATGTTAGAGAAATGTTTTGTTTTGTTTTTAAATACACAAGCTTCTACAAAGGCCTGACTTTGAAGGTTGCCTTGCCCAGGTATAAAAATAGATGGCTAAAATGTAAAAATTGATTCTAATGGCAAACAGATCATTGCACTCTCCATGACCAGGATATTAGGGAAACCTGAATATTTGATTTAGTAGCACCCTGGGAGTAGGCAGACCTGAAAACCCTCCAATAACCTTGAAAATATCCACTTCTTGTTGAGAATTGAATGCCCAATCAGGCGACACCTACCCAGTCCCTTTTTGTCCCTACAAGTACAATGATTAGAAGGCATCTAGTCGCTGGGAAGTGGGTTGTCTTTCCTAAGCAGCAGCCAACAAGTGAGGGGGTACTCAGGGGATCAGCCCTCCGGCCTTCCCAGGAGTTCTCGCTCTCTTTCAGGCAGGGGAGGAGGTCTGAGGTCCGAGGTCCTTGTGCTTCACCTTCCCTTAGGTCGGCTTTCCACAAGGGTGGGGGAAGCAACAGGCTCCAGACCGAGCTGGGGGCCTCCACAGCACCCCCACCCACCCACATACAGGTAGCCTTCCTTCTGTTAGCCCAGAAGATGCGTGGGAATCCAAAAGCGTAAGCTGGAAAGGGAAGGCGGCCGAGGATCACCTGGGCCGACTCCGGCTTTTCCTGGAGCTATGGAGCAGGACAAGGGGCGCGGGGGGGGGCCTAGCGGCTTGAGTCCCTGGAAGCAGTTATCATTCCAGGAAGGTCAGATCCCGAGGGCAAGCCACTGCGCTGGGCCCACCGGGCGCCGAGGAACAAGTCAGAGGGCGGGAGTCAGAGGCCGGGCGGTGCCGGGACCCAGTCCGCGGGCAGCGCTCCCCGCTCCGCCCTGCACCCCTGGGAGCCCCCGCGGAGGGCTGGAGTCGCGGCTGGCGCCTCGAGCCTCGGAGCGCGGGAGCTGGGAGTGCGGTGGGCCCCTGCCCCTCTGGAGGGCAGAGCTCAGAGCAGTCCCACTGATAGGACTTTGCGGTGTAGACCACCAGTGATTAGACAGAATGACATAGCCCGGGCCCCTGCAGCCGCGGAGCATCCCGTGCGGCCGAGCTGGCTTCCGCAAGGGCCGAAGCTCAGGGCGAGGTGGGTGGCCAACAGCGGGTAATCCCTGCTGTCACAACACTCAGGTCAGACTGGACTGAGCGGGCAGCAGGTAACCACCTGCCCAGTTCTTCCAACAGTCGCCGCGAGCTGCTACCCGGAGAGGAGGCGGGGAGGGGAAAAAGGCTGGGGTTGGGGAAGAAGTGGGGATGGTGAGGTGCGGAGAGAGGAAGAGAGTGCCTTCTGACCCTCGTGCCACTCCCCAGGCCTCCTGCCCCGTCGGCACGGACAACCACAAATCGGCCTTCAGACTGAAAGCCCTTTGTTAACTCAGGCTTTGGCTTCCACTGGGCAAACAGTAAAGGAGCCAGGCACGGTGCCAGGTGCTTCAGATACTCAGACGATTCCCCAGACCGTATGTACGTAAGGCACCAGAAGTATCCCGGCGCTCTTTTCCCCCACAGCGCTCTCCCAGAGCCTTTTCCGTTTTGAAACTTAAGCAAACTGGCAGAGAGAGACGTCCACGTAAACTCCGTGGACGCTGCGATGCTCACCTCCATGCGCGGTTAAGGATGAAGATGCCCGCAAAATGGTCCTGCCTGGAAACTCAAATGGCAGAGAAAGACCAGCACGTGCGCCCCGAGCCCTCCAGCTGCCGAGGACCTTGTGTCTTCGCCAGGGACTATTTTCACTCTGAAAGCCTTCTCTGGTTTTCCGCGGAGGCTTCTGACACCTTAATACTCGACTACAAAATCCTCCCAAGTAGCTGGGATTAGACCCTCAGGAAACACTCTAGAGCCCCCCTGTCTATTACCTGCGCAAATAAAAACACTCAGCACAGGTGTGATCTTGAGTCCTCAACCTCTAGCAAACTGCAGAAAGGTGGCTTTTTCTGCGAAGGCCACGCTTTCTTTGTAAATGCAGCTGCTGCTTGGTAAAAGGTGTTCTGTTTTCTAGCTCTGGTGGGGGAAGCGAAAAGTAAGGCGCTGTCAGTCATTCCTAGAAGTGGGATTCAGTGTAACAGGCACCTTCTATTAGAGGAGAAACTCAGAAACTCTCAATCCAGGCAGGATGCCAGTCTTTAGACCTGAGACCCAGTCGCTTTTAAAGCCCCGCCGGCCCTATAGAAATAGTGAGATCCTTTACTGGGAGTCCAAGAGGCTCCCTTCTGGCCTTCCCTTAACCCTCACCGGTCCCAGGGAGTCGCAGTCCGGCTCTCTAACCCTTTAAAGATTTGTAAGGGCGGACGCCTGGACGGCGGAACTGCGTCTTTGGTCCTCTGGGGCCCCAGCATCCAGCGCTTTTGTTGTAGGGGCTTTTGTGGAATAAAAGAAAAGTAAGCAACGTGAGGGCACTGTTTCCCTGTACCTTCTAACTTCTTTTCTTTTTAGAATGGCCAGAGTCCTTCACTTCTTTCCTCACAGTTGCTGGGATACGGGGCGGGGGCGAAATGGCTTCGGTACCGTCTGGATACACCAGGTGCTGTGCGTCTGCGGACAGGGGCGCGGAGGGGACTCTGGTTCGACGCCGCACTGTACCTGGGAAGGCAGTCTGCAACCGCCTTCCAGAAAGATTTGCATCCTTTGTGCACAAGTCAATACTCCACGAAAAGAAATTCCACGTGTAACTAAGTTCAGCACAAGAGTCTTGAGCACATACCAATCCTGGCCGCCAGAACCCTGTACGGTTCTGAGAGACCCCGGTCGTGCGCCCCAGCGCGGGAAGGGAGAGTGCCCAGCTGCGGCACTCGCGACAGCACGCGTCTGACTCCCCTGGTACAGGAACAGTGGCGCGGGCTTCCCCAACCGAGTTCCCGAGCACTAGAGCCCTTAACTTAGGTTTACTCGGAAGCCTGGCCCCCTCCCCAGGCGCCCCCTTTAGCCTCCCCAAGTAACCTCGGCGAGCGGACCACACTTACCTACTGCCAGGCAGATGGGGAGCAGCAGCCTGAAGATGAGCCCGCACACCACTTCCGAAGCCATCGCGTCGGTCCGGCGAGTCCAAGCAGAGGGGCGAATTTCGAGGGTCCCTAAGACTGGGGCGCCAGGTCCATGTCCACCTAGGGCCTCGGGCGGCGGGCGGCTCGCAGCCGACCCGGCATCGCCTCGCAGAGGGCCGCCGCGCTGTTCTCCCCGAGGGCGCGCTCCCCGGGCCGTGGGCCACCCCTCACCGGGCTCTCGCTCGCCCCTGGCAGGTCTCTCAGCCGCCCTTGGCCGGTCTCTCCGCGGCGCCTCGCCGGGCGCTCGGCCGCCCCTAACCAGGCTCTAGGTAGCCCCCTCGCCAAGCGCCCGACCCCCCCACGGCCGGCCCATGAAGTGTGGAATCCCCAACCCGGTGGCGGCGGCCTCTTCAGTGGGTGGCCGGGGCCAGAGTCGTGGACTGGGGCACTCCGGGAGGGTCCCGGGGGGGCGGCGCGGCGAGGAAAGGGGGCAGGAAGGGCGTGTTGTCCTTTAGCCCGGCTCCTGGGGCGTCGCTCAGGGGCGGGAGGGGAGTTTTCTTCCCGGAACCCCCACTGGAGGTGAGAGCCAACGTGCCTTTGCTGCCGGGCGCCGGCCCCCTGCCCACGCAGGCTGCGGCGCGCCGCCCTCTGCCCGGACTCTCGGAGCTGCCCGAGGTCCCGAGCCGCACCGCGGCGGCTCCTCGAGCGGCGGCGCAGCTCAGCCTCTGCGCCCCCCAGCTTCGTGCGGGAGAGACCCGGGTGGGAGCGGCCAGGCGCGCAGAACCATCCCCGACTGTGCGGGGCTCGAGCTATCGGTCCGGGGGTGGCGCTGCGAGTCCCTCCCTCACTAGGAGGAATCGTGCGAGCGTGGGCAGAAATCGAGACGAAAGCACACAGCCAGTGGGTCCGGCTCCAATTCCCTCCTCCACGGCCTCAACTTAAAAAAAAAAAATAAAATGAAATGAAAACCAAACGCCGTCCGGATGCCAGCTCGCCCCCCGCCCGCCGCGGTGCAGCCTCGCCCAGGCGGCGCAGCCCCGGCTCCACTTCTCCACCTTCAATGAAACTTTCGAAGCCTCACTCGGGGACGGGCGTGCCCCCGAACCAATGGGACCGCGGCTCCGGAGCCGGCGCGCGGGGAGGCCGGCCCCGCGCTGCAGCTCGGGAGGCGGGCGCCGAGCACGGACGCGGCGAGCGCGCCCCCACCCGCGGCGCCGGCGCGCAGGCAGAAGCGCGGCCTCTCCCGCGGGCTGGACCTTTAAGCGTTCTGTCGCCCGGGCTCGGCGCCTTTCCACCGCTGCTGGCTCCAGCAGACCCTCAGCCCTGCTCTGTCCGGTCATTCTGAAGAACAGAAGCCGTACATCCTTGCATCCTGTCCACTGGGAGTGCCCTGAACTTACCCAAACCCAGAGAATCGTTGGGTGCGCCAGGAAGACTGCACAGGTGTGGCACAAGAGTAGTCAGGGGCTTGAACAACTTTGTGGGACTGTCACTTGTGCCGGGTTCACGCGTACCCACTTGCACTGATTAAGAAAAATAGAACCCGGAATCAATCCAGACCAATGACCCCGTCCATATTTAACCTTGTGAGAAGATGGTTCTCAAAGCTGAATGGGCTCTGAGAAATCCCCGGTCTTACCGAGAATGGGTATGGGCGTTCAGCTATGTACGCCCTTAGTACATTTTGGAGAACTCTTCTTTTCGCCTCAGATTTGTTTGTTGCTTGTTATAACTCCTGGGGAAAAGAGTGTACCGTTTCCCTTTTCTCCTAATCTCCTTTTTTTCTTGTTCTCTGGGTGAGATCTAGAGAAATCTGGTACCAGCAGGGAGACTCCAGTGTGTCTGGATCCCTCATTTCCCCATTATCCAAGAACTGGGGAGATCTGATCCTGCTGGAGAGCTGTTGGAATCCTCAGAAACAGAAGGCAGATAGATGATTTTCTGATCTCTAGGGAGGACCATTCAGAGTTGGTTTTTCCCCCAAGAGGACAGAGAGGGAAGAATTTAACTTCATTCAGCACCAGCATTCTAGGCTTGAATTGGTTGGAGATGATGGAAAATCTGCTGATGAAAATTATGCAACCTTGGTTCTCTGTGTTAACCAGGTCTCCCTTCTTTGAGATACAGTAAACTTGTGTTTTAAGTTCAGATGTCTTCCCAAATTCTCTGAGAATGACAAACTGAACCATTACTTTTTTATGAAGACTGGAGGTAGCAAAATCTTGTGAAGATACTCCAAAACTTGGACCATTTGTGTGTTCTGGAGCTCTGAAGAAGCCTGGATATCTAAACCCCAAATGTAGTCATGAGCCTAAAAGTAGGGGTGAAGGAGACAATAGGAACTTAAATTATCAGCAAATCATTGACTACTACCAAGAACTGTTTTGTGTTTTGCAGAATCTGTACCCTTTCTGACCTGCCTAGCATTTGGATGTTCATAGATGGTGTTCTCCTTTTTTCTCTCACTCTCTCTCCTTGATACAACTTGTTCTTGGGGCCTAACTAAGAAGTCTCAAAGCCCTCCTGAATTTTAAATAGTGTTGTGTAACTACACGAATGCTCAGTATTCTCTGAATATTTCCTCACATCCTTTCTAGGCTTTCCATATACCAGCCATATAGATGCCTTCAAAATAACTAATGCGGATGTTTAAGTTAGAAAACACAAGAAACCCAGCAGATAGGTGTTCTTACCAAATGTATATCTTGCTTTCTCTGCCACATTGTGTGCCAATATGGCTGTTCGGTTTTTAAAGATACTAAGACCTGGATCCCTCTTCTTAGTCTTACCAGCACATACACCTAAGGAGTTTTAATTGTCTAGACTACATATATAAAGTGTTCTCCATCTTGGCTGCATGTGACAGTCACCTGGGGAACTTCTAATGGAATCTCAATTCTCAGTCTCCACACCCAGAGGTTCTGATATAATCCCCCCACCCTCCCCTCCATGCTTGTATTTTTGTGAAAGCTCTCAGGTGATTCTCAGGTGTGCAGTCTGAGTAGAGAATCACTGTCCTCATTTACATAACAGAACTCAGAGACGTGCTATTGGTTTTCAATAGGAGCATCACCAAACCAAATACACATTTCGAGGGCTACATTTTCACAATGGGGTGACACAAGCATGCATATCAGTAGCCAATGGCATTGTCTTTACAAGAGCTATTTTACCCTAAAATTTACCTAAATTGAGAAGCGGTATCTAATATCTAGACAGCCTTGTTTTTAAAGACTCTCCAGCCCACAAGAATATTGATCCCATTGGTCAGGAGTCTCACGTGGCTAGAGACCTTAATCCTTAATCTGAGCATGAAACCTGGCATGAGGTAGAAAATACTTCGGGGGAGAAAATTAACTACATAGAAAACTCATAAACACATTATTTTGATAATTGATGAATGCCTAAAGCATATGACCCTAAGTTTAGCACAGGTGATGAATTAAGCACCAGTCTGCATCTCTGCATCTACATGGACAATCAATGGCTTCTTTTGATCATTACTGAGAGTTTAGTGCCTTGGAGTCCTTGTCTAAGTTGAAGAAAGTCATAAAACCTACATAATATGCAGTGGTATATACAGAGACAATTTATGGGTGCTAAGAAAAGTGCCTGGTGCATAGTAATCATTCAATGAATATTAACTGCCATTATTACCATTATAATTACTACTGGCATTGCTATTGCTGGAAAACGAGGACTGGTCCTGTATTTCTGAGACTGTCATGTTGAAGCACAGTAACCTGCTCCCGTACTCAGAAAGATGCACTGGATCTAAGTAATATGTTTACAAACCATGGCACAGTTGAGTAATAAACAATTTCCTAAGTGTTTGAGTTTTAGCCATAAAGAATATGGCACTTTGTGCCTTGCTTGAGTTTCGTCTCATCTTTTGAGATCTGATCTTTCCTGAACTTGGTTTAATGCTACACTGATTGACAAAATCATTCAGAAACACCATCTTTGTCCCCAGTGCTAATTTTCTCTAGCACGCTCAATATTCAAACACTGTCCCATATCATGTCTTGCCCTATGTCATTTATTATTCCCTCAAATGCTTTGTTGGCTTCTTTTGGAAGATCTCAGGGGTGGATATTGTCTCAAATGGTCACTCTGCAAACCAGTATTTCCCAGAGGAACATAAAGTTGTCAACCTAACATTTTCTTCTCCTGGTGACATCTGCCAAAATTCCTCGGCGCCATCTAGCCGATAGAGGATGGGATGCCTTCCTCCTGCCAGCTAGAGGATGTCTTCTAGCATTGGTAACATATGTTCTCCTTACATATGTACTCACATAACATTTTTAGATGTATCCATTTCTATGTTTTTATTTATAAGTCACAATATTTGTTTAGAAGTTATTTTAGTTAGAAGCCACACGGTTTTGGGCTCCTATACTTGAAAAAACTTGGAAACAGAATGGAAGCTTTTTTTCTTTTTGCACATATATTCTGTGGTTGCAACTTTTTTAAGTTGTCAATTTCATGTTTACAGCAGGCGTATTTTCAAGGTCTCTGAATTCCAAAAACCTAGACCACTTTGAATCATTTGTAGGAGACACCACCGTGTTACACTCTGCTACAGAGGTTATGCCCCCAACGGTCTTTCCCAAGTCATCTCCAGGGAAAATGCACAAAACCTCTTATGTAGCCAGCAGACTGCTGATTTTGTGTCTTTTGTTCAAGAACCTTGAAAAATCAGCTGACATGTATATGTGTTTTATTTTTCCAGTCAGATTTTAGGCTTTCAGGGCACGGACAAAATTTCATCCACAAAGCAAAATATAAAGCAGGGTATACAGCCAAACATTGTTTCTAAATGAATTGCATTCTATTTATTTGCTATTTATTTGCTTCCATGACACAAACACATGTACAAACACACAAAATATCTATTACCGGGTAAGAAAGATCTCAGATGAGAATAATGGAGCATGTAAAATTGTATTTGTTTTTTGTAAGGTTGACACGTAAATGAAGAGATTATGAATTTGTGGGGAGGGTGCTCAGCCAAAGCTGATGACTTGCCTTGGGCACACAGTCCCCAGATGGCTGACACTAACACATGGAAACCACCATTCATTATTCACAGCCAACACCATGAGCAGATTTTTATCTCAGGGGTTGTCTAGCTGCTTTCTGTGTATTTGCTTCTGAAGTCTTTGAAGAGGTTGCTGGTTTTAACACTATTTGGTCTAAAAAGGCTTATGAAACTATGGGGAGAATTTTAAAATGGGAACTAAAATTGGGGGGACAATTTAACAGTGAATTACAGTCGTTCGAAGCAAGTTAATATACAAAAGAAAAATCACGAGATTTTCTCTTTACCTATAGCTTCCCTGTCTATATCCTAGTAGATATTTATTCGTTAATAAATACACATTTCAGAATGATTTCAATTCCAATTGTATGTGTTGGAACTCCATCAAGATCTCTTCAATGGCCTTAGAAACAGTAATATTCTCAGTAAGCCTAAATAATTTTCATTCACTGGTCTTTTATAGAGGTTTCCAATATGGGTATGCACTGAGTGTAAACAAGTTTTGGAATTGGCTCTATCTAGTTATTAACTTTAGCCGGTAAGGAGGACTCATTCAATGACTATTAAAGTCCTCTAGGTTGAAGCTTCATTCACTTATTCTCCTGCAGTGCCACCTTTTGGCTAAAAGTATATTGAAAAAAATAGAAGAACTTAGAGTGGAAAGCAAGCAATGAGGCACAATCAACAAAGGTCTCTTGCAGCCAAAGATATGCTGATGGGCTCAGAAACACAGCAGGGAGCAGAACCAAGTCGCCCGCTGCCTTCGTGAAGGGGGCATCCTATCAAGACAGACAGTAATCAAATAATTATAAATAATCAAGTAAACAATACACATGTGCAGAGCACTAAATGAGTATTAGGCATTATGGGAGAGTATAAACGGTGAACCTAACTCATTCCCAGGGAGTTCAGGGAGGACAGATTCCTCAAGGGGGTGGTGCTTATTGCAGTTTGGAGGATGACAGATCCTGCAGAGTGTAATCTGCACGAGGGCAGGGACTTTGGATGTGGGCCCTAGCAGACACCATCTAGATACCTGTTGAATGAATAAAGGAGCTATCTAGGTGAGTGGAGGAGCAATGACAAACACAAGGCAGGAAGAACAGCCAGCCTCCTGGAGGCAGAGAACATGACGTGGTGAAGGAATTACAAGCAGCTCACAGTCAACTTCCATATTTTACCAACGATGGGTCCTCCACAGCTTACACAATGATTTCCAATCCATGTCCTTTCTATGTTCTTTTTAATTCGATTGTAACAGTAATAACCACTTATTAAGCACAAGTGGAATAATGGACACAGCCAGGCATGTTAAAGGAATAAGGACGGTCACCCCCCAAACTTGGGGAATTTACCAGTCTACGTGGACCTGTCTTTGTGCTGCTCCTCAGCACAGAGGTTCAGTCGGAGACAGTGGTAGGAAGTTTCCAGACTTGGGTCATCATTGCTGCTCTGGCTGAAATGAACGTAGGTAAGTCACTTGACCTTGTTGGATTTTGTGCAAGTTTTCCCCACTTTGGAGTTTCTGTGTGTTTGGTTTACCTTCTTTTAAATCTTTTTTTTTTTTCCTTCTTTTAAATCTTTATAGAGAGAGAGCATATTTATCTGTGTTCTCTGGGTCTGTGGCCACATTGTAGCCAATGAGATTCTTTAGGCCCAGAATGTATCCGTGCTGTCCACTCGCTCTTCAGTCCATGGAAGGCACTGACAGTTATGAGCCATACTCACCACACTTGCCAAGCAAGCAAAGCAGATGTCGGTGGTGGACTTCCTGACTCTGGAAAGTCCAATCCGTTTTCTCCGTGGATCAGCATGAAACTTTTTCTGCTTGCCCAGCGATGAGAGAAACATCACGGGTTTTTCCAAGATTCTTTTAGGTCCTTCAAACGAGCATTTTGCTTGTTTGTTTTGGGGATGTGAGGAAATGGCCCCTCTTACTAAAATAAATATAAGACACCAGTCTCCCTTCTCCCAAGACTGAAGCGCGATATCCAGGTCAGAACCCCCCAGCAGAGCAGAGTCTTCATCCCGGCTGCTGTAGAGCTAGACCCAGGGTTCACTCTCCCTCCCTTTCTAATGGAGGAGAAAATGCCTCTTTCTGTATCCTGTTAAAAAGCTGAGAAAAGTAGACACTTTAAAAACAAAGAGTGCTACAAAATTAAAGGTGAGCAAACCATGAATGGCGTAAAGTGCCTTTTCCAAAATACAAGTTGTTGATGTTATACATCTCACAACAGTGGCGGCATTCAGAGACACCCTAAAATAATTGGCCTCCCCTTCCCCCGCCCCGGGAATGAATCCAGGGCCAGCTACAGTTTGTAAGTTCCAGTGCAAAATTATTCCAGTGCAAAATATGGGCTCCTTGTTCAAAGAGCAGGAGAAAAGTGCTGCTAAGAGTACCAGAATAGAAAGCTCTTCGCTTTCTCCCACAGCGTTTCTCTCCAATTGCCATAGCATTTTTAATTTGCCATTTAATGATGTTCTATGTGAAAAAAATTAAAATTATTTAAGCTATTAGCATAGACTTAACCATAAATCTTGTTATCCTGCAATGCCAGTTTTATTCTTTTTTTTTTTTTTTAAGATTTTATTTATTTATTTGACAGAGAGAGAGAGCACAAGCAGGGGGAGCGGCAGGCAGAGGGAGAAACAGACTCCCCGCCGAGCAGGGAGCCCGATGCGGGGCTCGATCCCAGGACCCTGAGATCATGACCTGAGCCAAAGGCAGATGCTTAATGGACTGAGCCACCCAGGTGTCCCTCCTGCAATGCCAGTTTTAAGTGCAAATATAAGAGCATGTACCTCATATGCAGAATCATTGAACTCATATAATTCATATTTTGTAGCTTGTGCATGCATTGGTATTTTGTTCTAAGCAAAACTGTTAACATGAAACAAATTCAACTGTTTTTATTTCCCTTGTTGGTACACACATGGGCTACCAGCACGCTGGACTTTGTTTACTGATGAGGAGGAAAGACTAAGGGGAAAAGAAATTGTGGGTTGTCTTTTTTTCTCTGTCCATGTTATCACTCAGAGCATTCGTGGTTGGCTAACCCAGGGAAGTCCCATAAGTAAGAAAGGACAGGACAGATAGGGTTCCTTGGTCACTAGTGGTTTTTACAGTGCCATTGCCTTCTTTCTGCCCTCTTGTTCAAACAGAAGGTGTGGGCTCTGGGGGCTGTCAGTGCTCCCCCAGCTTCCTCAATCAGGTAAGACACCTGCTCTGTAGTCCCCTGCATCGCAGGTCCACTGGGATTCTGTGCTCACGGGCATCAGGCAGGTCAAATGTGAACAAAGCAGCAAGGTACAGTGGACATGCATTATCGCGTGGATCTCCGCTCACGTCATGCTCTGTTGTGCCATGGATGTCACTTGCAAAACACAAGTTCAAAGATAAAATTATTAAAAATTGCAAGATAGGGCGCCTGGGTGGCTCAGTTGGTTAAGCGACTGCCTTCGGCTCAGGTCATGATCCTGGAGTCCCTGGATCGAGTCCCGCATCAGGCTCCCTGCTCGGCAGGGAGTCTGCTTCTCCCCCTGACCCTCCCCCCTCTCATGTGCTCTCTCTCATTCTCTCTCTCTCAAATAAATAAATAAAATCTTTAAAAAAAAAAAATTGCAAGATAGGGAGAACAGAGCATTCAACCAAGCCCGGAGCCCTTCTTGGGTGGGGGAGAGGTTGTGTGACTTGTCAGGTGGCACGTGAGTGAATCCAGTCCTGCGCAAGTCCTAGGTGTCCTTCTCCTGGCCATTCACTCAGCTCCTCCTCTCCAGCTGAGTGTCCACTCATGTTGCTTCACCTGGACACTAGCCCCATTCCCAGAAGACTCCCAGTCGCTCATATGATCAAAACCTATCTCAGTCCACCTGCTTGTCTCTCTTATGATCCAAATATGTAGTTCCAGGTTCTGCTCTACACAAGCTGCCAAGATAAAAACGTATGTTTCAAGGTTCCCTGCTAGCATGCCTGGACCCCAGGAAATTACTTCTCTTTTTATTTTTCACTCCAAGAACCCCTGAGGCTCCCCATTACCCCTCACCATACACACCTTCATGAAGCTAGGCTTGCACAAGCCTACACTAAAGGTTTTTAATATTGTTCGACTTTAACCATTCAATAAAAAAGCATATAAAAAGTATTAGCATCATGAAAATATGAAAAGAAAACAACAGACTGAGGGGGATATTCACAACATATATGACAATGAGTTATGATTGCTAGCCATATTGTTTAAATAATTCATGAAATTTACTTAGGAGAAAATTAATACACAGGAAGATACTCAGTCTTGCTAAAACTATGATTAGAAAAATTAAAACCAAAGTGCAGTACAATTTTTCACCCATGAAATACATGATTAACCTCAAAGTGTAGTAAATGATGTTGGCAAAATTATGATGAAAGGCAAACATGTGTTTCTTGTTTAATCCAATGTAAATTTGAAGACTCTTTTCATAAAAGAATGTGGGAAAATGTATCCCACATGAATTCTATAAACTTATCCTGAGAACTAAACAAAATAGGCAAGACCAAACATTGTTTGATGATAGTGAAAAAGCTGGAGATAATATCTAATTATCTAGCAATAAGGAAACAGATTAATAGATCTCACTTATAGGTTATTCATAGAATAGTATTCAAACATTTTAATTACGAAAAAATCAGTAGCAAGACGTTTCTGATATGTTAAAAAACCCCAAAATTCTGGTTAAGCTATGATTTCATTATGTGAAAGGAAGTATGCTAAATAACAGAACAAATTAATATAGTTTGATTCAGTCAGTGGTGGATTGCAGTATTTTCCCCTTTTATCTTGGATTGCCATGACATTCTATGGTATTTGTTGGGCAATCACATTTTTTATTGTGATTAAATTCATATACCATTTAATTTTCTCAGTAATTATATGGTGACATTGATTTATGACTTGGCATAAGCAAGCCCAACTAAACACATGAGGTTGCTGGAAAAACAAAATGAGGAAACACACTTGAACATATTTAATAACCTATAAACTATGAAATGTAAACCAGTATGTAATATCATTACCATCATTAACATAATTTTGAGTTAATGCTATATTTTTTAAGCCATCAGCTTTGAGAAGAATTCTCCTAGAAATAATGTGTATCAAGCATATTTCTCCCCATGAGTCCTGACTCCATTCATTTCATGCACTGGAAGAGCAAATCATATCAGATATGACAGCTTGGTAGAAACTTAGATGCAAGGAGAGGGGCCTATGGGGCATTTCTTTTCCCCATGGAGTGAGCCATATGTTTCTTAAGATAGTTTCTAAAACATGTCAGCATTAGTGACTTCAGGAAGAAGTTCTGATTTAGAATGGGAAAAACAGTACAACTGAGGAACAGAACATGAGCCAGAAAGCCAGGAGTCTGGGTGTGCTGCTTCATGGCCTCCTTACCAACGAATAGAACGGAAGCCACACAGCCTCTCTGAACTACAGCTTCGGCAGCCAGAAAACCTAAGCAATCATATTAGTAATCCTTATTTCTCAGGGCTCTTATGAAGATCAAATGTACCAGATACTATAAAGCTTTGTGTGACTACTACCATTGAGTTTGGAGACTTTATGGAGGGATGGTCTCCATGCTTTCTGGATCACATACACACACACTTATCAGAAAACGGGGGTTTTGTGCATATGCCCCCACTATGAGTAATTATATAAGTTATAAATTACATATATAGGTATTGTATGCATTATCTATATCTGATAATAGCTAAATGTATATTGTTATATATGATATTTATATTTATATTTATAGTATGTTAATGTTAATATGTATGATACTTATATGCATATTTTCTATAATATTTATACTTATATATGTATACATTATATTTATATTTTATATATGTGGTATTAATATTTAGCATATATATACACATCTATCATTGCCTAATAAATCAGGGAACACAACAAATTTAGGACAAGAATCATCATTTGTAAGACATAATTCAAACATCTCTTGATAGTGCTGAATGTTTTGTTCAATTCCTATTAGATCTGATGGAATGAAAATTGCTTTGATGGAAACCCTACAGTAGTGGCTTAAGCAAACAAGAATAAATTTTTCTCACATGCCCGGAGTCCCAAGATGGGTGGTCCTGGGCTCGTGCAGAATCTCCAGCATCTCAGGTTGCTTTGCTACTTTCATCCTGTCGTTGTTGGCCACTGATTTTCCTCTTCATGGTGACTCTCATGTGTGTAAGACAGTGTCTCGACCTCTAGTGCCCAGCCTGCTTTCCAGGCTGGAAGAAGACAGTGACAGGGGAATGAAATATGCACCGGTTAGTGTGTCCAGGTGTGTTTTGAGGAGAAGCACCTCAGGTTAAGAGGCTGTGACTTAATCTTCCTTTCTTGCCCCTAAGACATACCTTTCAAAATAAAATAAAAATAAATAAAATAAAATAAAATAAAATAAAATAAAATGTACTTTTCACCACTTCCCCAACTCATGTGGCACCTGAGTTGCACAGAGGTTTGACTTGTTCAAGGTCTCTCGGCGAGTAAGGGGCAGAGTTAGGACCAGCAGCCAGATGGACAGATTGGACCAGAGTCCTTTCCACAGCTCTGTGGTGGCTCCAGAACAATGGGCACAATGTACACCATGGGCAAGCACCAAACACATTTTGGGGTCTACCTGGGATGTGCCTCCACCCTCAGCATCCATGTCCTGGCATTGACTTTGGAGATCCACCAAAACATGCAGATACCTTGGTTCTTGAACACAGGGCTTGAAGGGGACTCAAGAGTTCAGTGAGAATGACAGAATCCACACCGTGAGGTGAAGGTGCTCTGGCCCCCCACCCCCTGCCCCAGAGCCCTTACCACAAGATGAATATACCCGCCCCAGCTGCAATTGCTACACAGTGTGATTCAACCTCATTCACTTTCTCCCCATTTCTCCTCATCATGGAATCAGGGAGGTTAGGGAAGCTATTTCTTATCCTTAGAAAAACAAGAGTATGTGAGGAAGGGATTTGAGGTTAAACAGATCAACATTCAAATCCCAGTGTGTGCACTTAGAAGCTGTATGACCTATAATGGGTGACTTAAAATTTTGTACTTTTGTTTCTGTTAAAACAATGAAGGTGAAGTGTGGCCAGAGAAAGCAGCAGACTCACAATCTGTACAGAAACCAAGGGTCTGGCCACTTGGGTACAGGACTGCTGGAAAGGAAGAAGCAGCTTAATCGTTTTCCCAGAAGCATGAAAGTCAAGCAGAATGTAGTGACTATAATAATGATACCTTGCGTTTATCTGGTTCCTTTCTCTTAAGAGCTCAGAGTGCTTCTCAGACATTATCTCATTAATTTGCAAATCATTCCTGGGAGTTAGGTAGGAATAAGGCCAAACAGAAGTTTCTAGCTTACCACTTTACTAAGAGCCAAAGATTGAAATATCCTCTCTGCAAGTCAATGCACCTTCTGTGCACAGATACACTATTTCATAAAGCATGTACAGGGAAGATCCATCAGCAGATTCTTGTGATCTTTAAAATAATACACATCTTGCAGAAAATAAGGTATTGTAATAAAAGTCTTCTTTCTTGATTTCTTAATAAATGAAAGGGTTTATGGACTTATGCTCCCAGAAGTGAAATAGGAAGCCAGTGAGATTCAAAACTCCTATGGTATTTTAAGTAAATGTGAGCTTTCTCCCTCAGCACATGGCAAAGATTAGAGTATGACTGTCCTTAAAAAAGAATAGAAAGGTAATATTTTCCAGTGACCAAATAAACAGTGTGCAATAGAAAAGGACACTGATCAATACACTGCCAATATTTGGTCCCATTAGCAAGGAAGTTCCTAGAGGGAACTGACGATTGTTTTTGGCACGAGGATAAGGAGGTAAACATGAAGTCCCTAAGTGCATCGAGTCTGGGAAACAGATACCCAACTGGGGGAAATTGCTCCAGGCAGAGAGCAAAGCCCTTGTCAAGAAGGAAGATGAACTCTGGCTGCCTTAGGTCAGGGTCTCTAGAAGCCCAGCCTGAGTGGGGGTTTTGATGCAAGTGACTGCTTAAGGAGGGGGGGCTGTCAGGAGAAGAAGGGTGGGAGAGCAGGTGGGCAGGGGAGGAGAGCCAAAGAAGGATGGGGACTCTAACACAGACCGGGGTCAGCCTGGTCACAAGAAGCACTCAGAAAGGCAAATTGCATCACAGAAATGGCCCCACTTTACGAAAGGGATGGCTGTTGTACCTCTTCGTTGGTCACTCACTGGCCATGAGGTGCCCAAGGCACGTGGTGGGGTCATAACCTGCAGTTCAAGCAAGGGCAATGCACTGCAAAGGGGCAGCTGTGACCACAAGCAGTGGGTGCTCACCGTGCCCGGTGAGGCGGTGAAGGGCAGGTGCTGAGGAGAACTCCTGGATTGGCTTTGGCACTGCTCAATGACCAGGCAGCCAAAAACACTTGTGGTCTCTCCCAAAACAGACACTTTGGAGGAGTCATTCTTTCCTCGCCCAACATCTTCCCTTCTCTTCCAATAAACCCATATACAGGCGACCAAGAAACCAACTAGTGAAAATAATAAAGTAGCCAGTCATGCACAACAAGGTGTTCAGTAAAAGCTATGAAATGCCCTCTATTCTCAAAGCAGTGACCGAACAACTCCTCCCCTTCTCTTCACTGCTCTAAATCCCATCCATCAACTTAGGCAACACTTTTGGGAGCTTTGTTGGGGGGGGGTTGTTTGTTTTTCTTTTTGTTGTTGTTTGCTGTTTTGGCATTTGCTTTATTTCAGACACTGTCCTTGGCTCTGGACACACAGTAGTAAAAAATGGAGTCCCTGCCCCATGTCCAGTCCAGAGTAGGACCTTTTCAGGAGCCGTGGCACAGCCTGTGAGGCCCCCACACAAAAAGAGTGTTGGGTCACAAAGCCAGTGTTCTCTCTTCATTGGCTTGGTGTGTTACTGAGATTCATATCAGGTCTTTCCTTGCCCAAGTGGACAGTCGCCAATTAGGTCTGCTTCGCTGCTCTGCAAGATTCAGACAGATGCCAGGGGCTGGGCCATCCTGGTTGTACATATTGCAGCCAATCCTGTCCCACAAGGTGGCCCAAATGTGGTTTGACAACGCCCCCTTACAGAGTAGTCATGAATCCTGGCCAAGGACAACATGTTTTATTTCTAATATACTTTCTATATTAAAAAGGATTAGAAGTGGGCATTGATATTGGCTGAACGCCTTGGATATGCAGCTAAGCAAGTGGTTTTGATTTCACTCCATGTGAAAATACCAAGTTCTTTTTCTTTTTAAGGCTCACACATCTGGTTTCTCTCCCCAGAAACTCATCTTCCTTGTCTTCTTGTGAAGGTGTTATTCTCATTCTTCAGTCGTGGCTTCGGACCGCCTCCTGAGAGAATCCTTCCCTATCCCCCCAGTCTGTAGCTTCCGTTCCCTCTTCGCAAAGTTTCATTATTCTACTTCTCAGTGGGCTGTTCTTTTTCTTCATAGCAGTTATTACCATCTTAAGCTTTACATGTATGTGTCTGTGTGCGCATTTGTGTCTTTTTGCATCTGTTGTCACACTAGACTGAAAGCCCACGAGGGCTGCAAACATGTTTTGTTCATCGCTCAGATCCAATTCCCAGAAGAGAGCCTGGCACAGGAAACATACTATTTGAGGAGACGGTCTGGTGCAGTGGCTGAGAGCATGGACTCAGGATTCGAATCCTGACCTATCCCTCGCTAGCTCTGGGGCCTTCAATCTCTCTAGGCCTCAGTTTCCCTATCAATAGAGTGAGGATATTGATAACACCCATGTTTCTGTGTTATTGTCATATTTAGATGGACTACTTCATGTGAAGTGCTCACATAAGTCCCTGGCACATGGTAAGCACTTAACAAATATAAGCCACTTTTGTTTGTAGCTTGGATGAAGAGGTAGAAGGTGTAGAGCACTTTGAAATCCTGTGATTCTAATAGCTCTATTTGCACCAAGCAACTGATTTGGAAGAATGAAAACTTTTGGACTCTCCACTGAGTATTTCTCTTGAAGCTTTGACATTCTGTTTTGCTTGCTTTTCAGTTATCCCTTACCATCCTGGTGAGAGATGAGAAAGTGAACGCTTGCTTTCCCTTGGGGCTGCCCCTGCTGACCTGACTGCAGGGAGCGGAGAAGCAGAAGCAGCAAGCCCACCGGGCCCTGGCTAGGCAGGTGCAGCGGCAGCCCTTCCAGCACCACACAGCCTGCTAATCACTAAACATGTGAGGGACAAGCTTCTGCATGGCTGAGCACTCCATGGAAGGGGGGCATCACTACCGCTCACCACAAAATGTGCGACCTTATCAGAAGACCCCCATAAGCACAGATGCAAAGGAAAACGATGACTTGCAAGTGGAAAAAAATTAAGGGAGATGAATTTATGTTTATTATCTACAGAGAAGAAATTACATCCGTGGAGACCCAAAAGAAAACTATTCCTTCCCACAAGATATTTATAATCTAGGAACTCAAACTAAGCTCAAACTAAGCGAATGTCTGCCACAGGAAGAAACAGCAAATGGGATAATTTGCCCATGCTATAATCACGAATCCTATTTGCTTTCATGAAGGCTTTCCCATATATAAGTATTAACAGTATTTAGATTCCTTTTTTTTTTCAGTATTTAGATTCTTGATTTGAGAGGTAGTATCTGTGAATTTTAAAAATGCTAGTGAAATTTAAACAAAGTTCCTTTGATGAAGGGCCACTTATTCTCAGTTGCTCTGATACACAAGTGTCTGAGATCACATGGCATAGGGTTATTATGAGGCACTGACCTGCACTGTGAAGTGGTATAGTGTTATTTGAAAGTGGACTTGCATTAGTTGTAAATGCATATTGCAAACTCTAAGGCAACCATTTAAAAAATGTAAAAAAAAAAAAAAAAAAAGAAGTATAACTTATTTGCTATCTGTATATATTTCTGGGAGAAAATATTTGCAAAAGACACATCTGATAAAGAACTGTATCCAAAAATATACAGAGAACTTCTAAAACTCAATAATAAGAAAATAAACAACTTGATTTAAAAAAATGGGCCAAAGGCCAACCTCATCAAAAAAAGCACATGAAGAGATACTCCACATCATAAGTCACCAGAGAAATCCAAATTAGAACCATGAGATACCACTACACCCCTATTCAAATGGACAAAATGCAGAACACTGACAATAGCAAATGCTGACAAGGATATGGAGCATCAGGAACTCTCATTCACTGCTGGTGGGAATACAAAATGATATGGCCACTTTGGAGACAGTTTGGTCATTTCTTACAAAACTAAACATATTCTTACCATATGACCCAGCAATCACACTCTTTGGTATTGATCCAAGAGTCAGCAAATCATGTCCACACAAACACCTGCATATGGATGTTGGTAGTGGCTTATTCACAATAGCCAAAACCTGGAAGCAACCAAGGTGTCCTTCAGTATGTGAGTGGGTAAATATACTGGGGCACATCCAGACAATGGAATATTATTCAGGGCTAACAGAAATGAGCTATTGGGCCATGGAAATAGATGGAGGAAACTTACATGTATATTACTAGGTGAAAAGAGCCAATCTGAAAAGGCTACATACTGTATAATTCCAACTATATGACATTCTGGAAAGGACAAAACTATGGAGACTATAAAAAGGCCAGTGGTTGCCAGGGGTAGGGCAGAGTCCAGACTGCTCCAGGAAGAAATAAAGAATTTGACTTGCTGCACATCTAGTAAAAACATATTTTTTTAAATAAAAATCTCCAAATCAAGAAACCTTCGTTCCAGATATTATTGGTAAATTCTATAAAACATTTAAGGAAGAAATACTATCAGTTGTATATATTCACTTACTAAAAATAGCAGAGGAAGAAACACTTCCCCAGTCATTTTATGAGGCCAACGTTGTTCTGACACCAAAATCAAAGATATTACAAGGTAAGAAAATTCCAGATCAATATCCCCAAGGAACACAGACTAAGAATTCTTATCAAAATATTAAATCAAATCCAACAATACGTAAAGAGAATAATACTTCATAACAACATAGGGCTTATTGCAGGATTGCAGCAAGGTTTCCAATTGATAAACTATTAGTATAAATCACCACATTAGAATAAGTTTAAAAAATACACATGATTATCTCAACAGATGCAAAAGTCAACCTACAGCTGGGGACAAGCTGCTATGGGACATCAGTTGCATTGCTGACTTATCCCCACCTGAAGCAAAGGGCCTTGAGGTGACTCATGTCAGGAAAGGTCAAAAAGCGATTTTCTGGAGAAGGGGGCAGTGAGGGAGTAACTGGACATTGGGTCTACCAGCCAATAAAGGACATCTTTGGGGAGGGGGTTCCTGCAACACCTTCTGTATCATATATATTCTAAAGTATGGTATCTCTTCAATTTGTTTCTTATACCTTCATCAATAGATCAAATGGTTAATATAGCAACAACAAGTGTTGTGTGTGTATATATATATGTATAGTTTATGTTTTATATCATTTGAATTCTTGAATCATATGAATACACACATACACACATATATATAGAGAGAAAGAGGACAAATATCAAATATGAATGTTAGAAAATTTTAGATCTTGGGGCGCCTGGGTGGCTCAGTTGGTTAAGCATCTCCCTTCGGCTCAGGTCATGATCTCAGCGTCCCGGGATCCAGCCCCAAGCCCTGTGTTGGACTTCCCTGCTTAGTGGGAGAGTCTGCTTCTCCTTCTCCCTCCCCCTGCTCCATGCTCTCTCTCCCTCTCTCTTGCTCACTCTCTCAAATAAATAAATGAAATCTTAAAAAAAAGAAATTTTTGGATCTATGTAATGGATGTATAAGCATTTATTTTAATACCTTTTAACTTTTTCCGTGGGTGTAAAAATTTTGAAGTCAATGAAAACTAAGTATCCCCTTTAAGTATAAAATAATTCTAGAACAATATAAAAAATTATGCTTTTTCCTCAAACACATGGAAGGTGCTCTGTAAAGCATTGCTGACTTTAGGAGGCTTTCTTTCAATTTAGTTGCGTGCAAATAACAAATTGCTTATACGATTAGATTTTCTGAGAAAAATACGTCCCAGAAATATTCAGACCTTAGAAAACTGTGAAAGCGAAATGCCTTTTAATTTGCAAATAGTTTATGTCTTTTCATATATACATATTTTTTAAATGATTTTAGCCTGGAGGGTTTTTCATATGTCTCATATATAATTAAAGAAAAGCTTCTTCTGACTTGCAAAACTTTAAAAAGTTAAAAAACGTAAAATTATTTGAAAAGGTTTTATGAAGTTTACGAGAAATAAGCAGCAGTTTTGTGACTGCATAGCTTGGCACGCACCTAGTATTTTGGTTTGGTAATTACAGAGCTATGGTATTTAACATCATATTTTTACAGTTTTGTCACTGTATTATGCTATTCTGCAGCCAGGAGGAAAAATAGCAAACTATTTTTCATCTGATTCCCCCCCCCCAAAAAGAGAAACACCACCATGACAATGAAGCCAGGGTATTAAGTTAACAAAAACGTGCAAATTAAAAAAAGGAGCTCTTCCTAGCTTTGAAGCATCCTGGCTAGAAAAGATTCACCTAATTCTCCATCACACTTTTTCTCGTCTCATTTTCTCTGTCTCTTCTGGAGCATCTTCGGAAACAGGGACAGGGCAGGCAAAAGTGACACTTCTGGTGCCATGAAAAACAAAGTCACAGACGGCTGGGTTTCTGGGAGAGCAAAGACACACAGAGCTCAGGAGACACAGATCAGCAAAGCGCCAGGTCATTTGCCACCGCAGCCCTGGCAGCGGGGACCACTTCTACTTTTCATCTAGAGAGAATCCCATGTTCCTCTCCCTTACCTCCTGCTTCTCTGTTTCCTCCTCTCTTCTCCCTCCCATTCCTTCCGTGACTTCGCTGCCCAATGCCACGTTCAGTTCAATACGCAGCCAGTCTGAGCCTGCAGCAGCCTCGTGTGCCCTCTATTACATCACTGATTCTAGAAGGTTATGCCTGTCCC
This sequence comes from Phoca vitulina, assembly GCF_004348235.1. NCBI lineage: Eukaryota > Metazoa > Chordata > Mammalia > Carnivora > Phocidae > Phoca > Phoca vitulina. The sequence continues at coordinate 1,021,679 of NW_022589829.1, read as the reverse complement.
TTCTCTGGTCCTCCTTCCACTCCTGAAGGCCCCAGACACGCTCAGAAGGCACCGTGAGCGAGCAGCCTAAGAAAGAGAGGGGTAAAGAAATCTTTGACATGGAGATGCAGCAAACAGTTCCCTCCGAGTGCCCTATATTCTGTGTCTCTACACTCAATGTAATCAAAATATAAAAGTCAATCTTTGATATAGTAACCCTATCTTTAAATATTATTTTATAAAAAAAGTCATAAGTAAGTTGAATGACTAGGTTTATGGAAAAGATTAAAGTTATTTGCAAAGTAAAGGAAACTCCATGGTCACCATCATTACTCTTCTTGCTTTTAAAATCACAGTTTATCAAAAGCAAAGCAGACATTGCACTATATTCATGTTAGCAACAGGGAAGAGGCACAGGGCTCCAGAACAACCCCCAAGTTCCAGTTGTGTACAGCTTCAAACATCTTTAAGTGCAACTGTTGGACTAGACTCTCTTTTCATAATATCTTACACCTGTAATTGTGCTTATGATTTGTAACCTCAGCCCCAGACACATCCTGGCAAGCCCTCCCTAATCCAGCATAGTTAATATTAAGTGTCTCTTGGAATGCTTGTACTTTTCAGGCTATGCCACTTGGTAAATTCCATGATGCTTTGGCGGAGTCTATCCATCTCCTCCCTCTGAAAGTCTCTCAGGATTGCCAACTGAAGTGATTCCATATGACTCAGACCATCCCTGGTCCCACATCTCCTGCAAAAACCATCAGAAGTCAGTGCAGAGTTGAGTAAAGCTCAAGAGAACCATCAGGTGATAATGCATTTTCCTTGGAACATCAGTCCTGAAATAACCTCTTCAATGGCCAGGGCAGGCAATCCCCCCTGGAAGCATCACACAGACATTACAGCTTGAAAAATAAAAACTGGACTTGCCCCAAGAAAGAACTAAAAAGGCACCAATTAGCGATACCACAAAGCCACAAACAAACCTGCCTCCTTCATCCTGTCCTGCTCTTTTAATTAAAAACATCAGTAATATGTGTAGTGTTCAGAAACATTCACTGAGCACCTACTGTGGGCTGGGCAGCCTCTACTCCTCTCCTTGCCTGGCAATTAATTACACCTGTCCCCCTCCACCATGAGCCTCATTATGTAACTTTTCACACACAACTGTAACTCCCTCTTTACTTGCTGCGCCCCCCCCCCCCCCGGGGAACTCCTCAATCCCAAACTCTTTGATGTGTTTTATTCAGAGTTGTATCCTCCAAGCATATTTGGGTGCTCAGCACATAGTAGGCACTCAGTGATTAGCTGTTGAGTGAATGAATCATCAATGGAGGACTTGTCGGGCACTGATGGAATCTGAACATTAAAAAAAATCTTTTCTGAGACCTTGCTGTGCTATAGGCAATGTGTTTAAAAAGTATGTTACATTGTTTCATTTAGTCTTAACAAAGCTCTGCAAAACAGGTGCCATGATCCCTGGATTAAAGACGAGGCCATTTAGAAGGAAGAGGTCAGACAATGTGTGCATGGCCAACAGCAGAATCAGGATTTGACCCCAATCTCTCTGGTACCATAGATGTCCCTCATCCTCACGGAGCCGACAATTTCTGGAGAGAAGGCATATGTGAGGGCAGGCTAAGCATCCTAATTACTCTTCACTTAGATTTCTGTGAGGCTACAGGGGGGCTCATTGCTGATGGGATGTGGAGGGAGAGAGAGAAGGGTAAGAAAGGGTTAAGTTGACGTGTGAAGGACAAAGAGAGTGGGTAATCTGGAGAAAGTTCCTAACCAGGAAGGACATAAAAGAGCATGCTTGGGAAGCAAAAGTAGTGTGTCACAGTAGACCAGCTGTCCTCAGGGAAACCCTAAGTCACTAGACAAAGCCAGACTCTCCTCTGGCTGGTAGAGGAGCTGATGGGGTCACAGAGAGGCCTGACTGACTCTCATTTGTGGGTCAGAAAAAATGTTCTTAACAACAACGTGGAGTGGGGTAGATCCTGGGGACAGGATAAGGGCTAGTTTCTAGTTAAAACTAGCAAGAAAGATGAATGAATATGGGGGGTGAAGGGCAGAGAAGAATTTAAAAGGAATTCCATCTCAGAGAGTTGGGTGAAAAAGTGGAGAGGTTGTCTGTAGAGGATCCAAAAAGTTTGATGAGTAAATAAAGTAGTGGAAGTGGTCTGATACATTTTTTGAAGGATTTGCTTGCGTATAGAGTTTTCACTCAGCAATTCTTCTCATGAAGATACTGGTCGAAGGTTCCAGGCCTGAAGGGCATTGCCTGGCCCAGATCACTCATTACTATAGAAAATCCCTGATGAAATTAGAGTGCCCACAGTTCTGGCTTCCTGGTCCTCTGACTGTGTCATCCCTTGTCATTCCACTATAGTTCCCTGGGGCTGAATTACCCAGGAGAAGTCATCAGAGAACCTGAGTAGCAAGACACGGCGATTTCTCCAGGTGTAGAGCACACAGCATGCAGATCTCGGTTCAGCGAGGCTCCCCACACCCCGCTAGGGACCTTGTCCACAATGGCAGGTTGGTGGCTGAACAAGTCTTGATGGTGAGGTTCCAAATGTAAGGGACAATAGGATGCTTATCTGGGATTTTGGAATGTGAGAAAGAGACAAGCTCTGGTTAAACTCGCCCTCAGCAGAGTGAAGAAAAATACAAACTTGGTTCAATGTAGCCTTTTCTATGCATCCTGTACCTGGTCCCCTCTTATAACCAACTCTTGCTGTCACTGCCTGTGGGTCTGCTCCGGCCCATGAGGGATGTGCAGGAAAGCCTGCTCCAGTCTCCTGGAGACCCACAGTGCTTTGCAAGCACCATTTGGAGCTCCCTTCTGGAATCAGCAACAGCACAGGTACCTACAGTTAGGTACCAGCTAAGTTTGGAGATGTGGCTTTGGAGTCAAGCCAACTGATGTGGGGGTGGGAACATCTCTGGCATTGCCCTTTGGGGCCTTACTGATGGTGGGTAGGTAGGGATAGCAGGTACTTTTGCGAATTCAAAAAAGATGCTGTCCTATTGTAGGAATTGGCCATTCTGATTTTTGTTTTCATTTGAAAACTCATTCCTCTCCTTCTAGCTAATAGTTACAAGGAGAGAAGGGCTGCATTACCTGTAAAATAAAATCTTTATGTCCCAACACCTGGGGCTTAAAGAAAAAATGGCCTAGAGAGAGGGTGGGGGCGGGACAGATAGAGAGACAGAGAGAGAAAGAAAGAGAAGCCAAGAGACAGACAGAGACACACACACAGAGCCACTATAGGAACCACAAAGTCAGGAGATAACCCCAGGCTTTGTGAACAAAAAAGTCAGGAAGGAATTTAGAAGGAATAAGAAGGGATTTCTGGCTTAGCCTTATAAAATAGGCAACAAAACCCAATGCTTGAACCCAGGCTGGTAACTCAACAGGATGCAAAACTGAGCGGGAACCATGATCTATGGACATGTCAAACTCGCGGCAGTCTTGGGTTTGTTTGGGGCACAGCACCTTCAGAGGGCCTAAGTCATTGCTACCAAATGCTGGGAAGGGGGGGGGGGGCTCTCAGATCCCTCCATGTGTGCACACACCTTCTTCGCATATTTATTTTTAATTTATTATTTATTTATTTATTTTTAAAGATTTTATTTATTTATTTGAGAGAGAGAGCATGAGCAAGGTGGAGGGGCAGAGGGCAAAGCAGACTCCCCGCTGAGTGAGGAGCCTGATGAGGGACTCGATCCCAGGACCCTGGGATCATGACCTGAGCCGAAGGCAGATGCTTGACCGACTGAGCCACCCAGGTGCCCCAATTTTTTAAAACTGAGGTATAATTGACATGTAACATTATATTAGTTTCAAGTGTACAATGTAACAATTTGGTATTTGTACACACTGAGAAATGATCACCACAGTGAGTCTACTTAACATCTGTCATCATACAAAGTTACAAGTTTTTTTTTCTTGTGATGAGAACTTCTACGATTTATTTACTCTCTTGGCAACTTTCAAGTATGCAGTAAGGTATTATTGCCTACAGTCACCCTGCTCTAGAGTACATCCCTGTGACTTATTTATTTCATAACTGGAAGTTTGTTCTTCTTGACCCTCTTCACCTATTTCTCCCACTCCCGAAACCCCCTCCCCCAGACATCTCCCTTCTGTTCTCTGTATCCATGAGTTTTGTTGTTTGTTCGTTGTTTTTTTTTTTTTTTTAGATCCACATATAAGACAGGTCATGCAGCATGTGTCTTTCTCTGTCTGACTTATTTCACATAGTTAATTCCCTCTAGGTCTATCCATGTTTTCACAAATGGCAAGATTTCATTCTTTTTATGGCTGAGTAATATTCCATTGTGTTCTTTATCTATTTGACTATCTATGCATCTTTATTCATCTATCAATGGACACTTGTAAATCAATTGACTATTGTAAATCATGCTGCAATGAGCATAGATGGCAGGTGTCTGTTCAAATTAGTGTTTTCATTTTCTTTGGATAAACACCCAGAAGTGGAATTGCTGAGTCATATGGTAGTTCTAGTTTTAGTTTTTTGAGGAACCATCATCATATTGTTTTCCACAGTGACTGTACCAATTTACATTCCCACCAACAGTGCGCGGTGGTACCCTTTTCTCCATCCATACCAACACTTTGTATTTCTTGTCCTTTTGATAATTCAGAGCCATTCTAACAGGTGTGAAGTGGTATCTCATTGTGGTTTTGATTTGCATTTCCTTGATGATTAGTGAGGTTAAGCATCTTTTCATGTATCTGTTGGCCATCTGTATGGCTTCTTTGGAAAATTGTCTATTAAGTTCCTCTACCCACTTTTTCATCGAGTTGGTTGGGTTTTTTTTGGTTTTGTTTTTTGGTTTTTGCTACTGAGTTATAGGAGTTATTTAAATGTCTTAGGTATTAACCCCTATCAGATATATGATTTGCAAGTATATTCTCCCACTCAGTAGGTCACCTTTTACTTTTGGTGATGGTTTCCTTTGTTGTGTGAAAGTTTTTAGTTTGATATAGTCCTATTTATTTATTTTTGCTTTTGGAATCAAATCCAAAAAATCATCACCAAGACCAATGTCAAGGAGCTTACTGCCTATGTTTTCTTCTAAAAGTTTTTATGGTTTCAGGTATTGCATTTAAATCTTTAATCCATTTGGGGTTAATTTCTTTGTGTGCCATAAGATGTAGTCTAGTCATTCTTCGGCATGTAGCTGTCCAGTTTCCCAGACTATTTACTGAAGACTGTCTTTCCCTATTGTACATTCTTGCTGCCTTTGTTATGATTAATTGACCATATAAGTGAAGACTTATTTCTGGGCTCTCTATTCTATTCCAGTGACCTCTGTGTCTGTTTTTATGACATCATACTGTTTTGATTACCATAGCTTTGTTTGAAATCAAGGAGCATGATGCCTCTGGCTTTGTCTTCCTTTCTCAGTGTTGTTTTGTCTCTTCAAGGTCTTTTCTGGTTCCATACAAATTTTAAAATTGTTTGTTCTATTTCTGTGAAAAATGTCACTGGAATTTTGATAAGGATTGTATTGAATCTGTAGATTGCTTTGGGCAGTATGGACATTTTAACGATATTTTCTAATCCATGAACAGGGAATATCTTTTCATCTGTGTCTTCAATTTCATCAGTGCCTTATAGTTTTCAGTGTATAGGTCTTTCACCTCCTTGGTTAAATTTATTCCTAGGTATTTTTTTTTTTTTTGGATGCAGTTGTAAATGGGATGGTTTTCTTCTCTTTCTGATAGTTTGTTGTTAGTATATAGAAATATAACAGATTTTTTATATTGATTTATTATCCTGCAACTTTACCGAATTCATTTATTGGTTCTAGCAGTTTTGAGGTCGGAGTCTTTAGGGTTTTCTATATATAGTCTCATGTCATCCACAAATAGTGACAGTTTTACTTCTTCATTTTCAATTTGGATGCCTTTTCCTTTTCTTGTCCAACTGTTCTGACTTCTAATACTATGTTGAATAAAAGTGGAGAGAGTGGACATTCTTGTCTTGTTCCTGATCTTAGAGGCCAATCTTTCAGTTTTTCATCATTGAGTATGATGTTAGCTGTGGGTTTGTCATAAATGGCCTTTATTATGTTGAGTTACTTTCCCTGTATACTATCACATTGATGTTGAACCATTCTTGCATTCGGAATTAACCCACTTGATCATGATGTATGATCCTTTGAAAATATTTTTGAATTTGGTTTTTGTTAAGCAATTTTGCATCTATGTTCATCAGGGATATTGGCCTATAATTTTCTTTCTTTGCATGTGTGGTGTCTTTGTCTGGTTTTGGTATCAGGGTATTGCTGGCCTCATAAAATGAGTTTGGAAGTAGTCTCTCCTCTTTGCTGTTTTGGAAGAATTTGAGAAGGACAGGTATTATATCTTTTTTGAATATTTGGTAGAATTTGCCAGTGAAGTGTTCTGATCCTGGGCTTTTTTTGTTGAGAGGTTTTTTGATTACTGATTCAATTTCCTTACTGTAATTGGTCTATTCAGATTTACTATTTCTTCCTAATTTAGTTTTAGAAGATTGTATATTTCTAGGAATTTATTAAATTCTTCTAGGTTGTCCAGGTTGTTGGCATATAATTATTCATATTCATGATCATTTGTACTTTTGTGGTATCAGTTACAACTTCTCTTTCATTTTGTGTTTCATTTATTTGAGCCTTCTTTTTTTCCTGTTAAGTCTAGCTCAAAGTTTGTCAATTTTGTTCATCTTTTCAAAGAACCAGCTCTTAGTTTCATTGATCTTTTCTAATGTCTTTTTAGTCTCTATTTTATTTATTTCCATTCTAATCTTTGTTATTTCCTTCTTTCTACTAACATTAGGCTTCATTTGCTTTTGTTTTTCTAGCTCCTTTAGATGTAAAGTTAGATTGTTTATTTGAGATTTTTCTTATTTCTGATGTAGACCTGTATCTCAATGAACTTCCCTCTTAGTACTCCTTTTTTCTGCATCCCATAGATTTTGATATGTTGTATTTTCATTTTCATTTGTCTCAAGGCATCTTTAATTTCCTCATTGATTTCTTAATTGATTCACTGGTTGTTCAGTAGCATGTTCTTTAATCTTCACATATTTGTGATTTTTTTCAGTTGTCTTTTTTGTAATTGATTTCTAGTTTCATATTATTGTGATCAGAGAAGATGTTTGATATGATTTCAGTCATCTTAAATTTATTGAGACCTGTTTTGTGGTCTAACATATGATCTATCCTGGAGACTGTTCCATGTGCAATTGAGAAGAATTCCACTGTTTTCAGATGGAATGTACTCTATATGTCTTATAGTTTATCTAGTCTAATGTATCATTTAAGGCTTATGTTTCCTTATTAATTTTCTGTCTGGATAATCTACCCATTGATGTAAGTGGGATATTAAAGTCCCTTACTATTTTTGTATTGCTGTCAATTTCCCACTTTAGGTCTGTTAATATTTGCTTTATATATTTAGGTCCTCCTATATTGGGTGCATAAACATTTACAAATGTTATATTGTCTTGTTGGACTGACCCTTTTAGTATTATATAATGCCCTTTGTTGTCTTTTAATATTGTCTTTATTTAAAATCTATTTTGTCTAAGTATAGCTACTCCAGCTTTCTTTTGGTTTCCATTTTCATGGAATAGCTCTCTCCATCCTTTCATTTTCAATCTGTGTGTGTGTCCTTATATCTAAAGTGAGTCTCTTGTAGGCAGCATATAGATGGGTGCACAGATCTTCTTTGTTGAGCAGATTTAATAGCAGTCGACCCTTAAGCTCTCATTTCTTCTAGAGTATTTTAAATTTGACTCAGAAAAGAAAGATCAAATGTTTAAAAGATCATTTTTGGCTCATTTTTCATCCAGACTTATTCAGTTTTAGAAAAACAAACTTATTTTCAAGGAACACAGTCTTTGTCAATCATTGAAGAATCCATATCAAAGTACAGAAGTAATTTAACAGGGATACTGCTACACTTACATGGATTCATAATATATGCTTTGCTTTAAAAGAGCAGTAAGATGGCACTTTTATAAATCTGAAAGTGTCATCAGAACAATATATCCATTCATTTTACTAAATATAATAAATTCCAGTAGTACCATACTTCTTGAGAATAATCTATCTCAAACATCTAAGAGAAGAATGCAAATTAGCAAAATGATGTGTGTTCCAAAAGTTTAATTATATTTCAGTTAATTTTGCTTTAAATCCAGAACAGGAAGAGGAGGGTTACAACTGTAACAACAAATAAGCCAATTCATTCAGGATAATGTAACCCATTGTCCAACTAAATCATGGTACTTCAATATCTAGCCACCATTTAAAACCACATTTCTGAAGCAAACAAAGAAACAAACACCATATTTCTGTAGCAAATAACTTCAGGTTCCAATGTAGGATACTAGGGAAAAAAACAACCCCCACACCTCCTCAGTTCATCACCTAGGAACTGAGACCCTGGGTGTGAAATCTGGGCGAGGTGCTGAGCTCCCTCAACTGGTGACTCCCGTCACCCTGTGCAGGCTCCAGCCAGGAAGAGAAGTGCTTATTACAGAGCTAGGAGCTGGGGAGATGCTAAGAAGCAGAGATATCTTTCCTCCTGTTTCACTTCATTCTCCTCCTGGCAGAAGCCTGATAAATATTTAGTTGAAAGATTGATTCATAAATGAGAAGTGGATGTGCTTTCCCCTCACTGCACAAAATAAGTGATTAATTATTTGTAATTATTTACCTAATGCCTCCTTTTCCCACTAGATTTCCAGCTCCAGGACGTCAGGACCCTATGTGTCTCATCCCCATCAGCACAGGCCCTTGCCCATACTAGAATACATTTGTATGCATAAAACAAGTGAAAAAAAAAAAAATGAGTGAATCAATGGGTATTACTGATGACAATGGAGGCTCAGGAGGGATTTGTTGATTGTTATATATTTTATTGTGGCATTAAAAAAATCACCCACAGGGCCTATTGTCATATTGTATGTCAAGAACAAGAGAATTTACAAAAGCTTGGAGTGCTCCATAAATAAGATTCCCATATAGATCTCAAGGGACCCCCAAAGCAGCTCTCTGCATAACACTGGATGATACCAGGAGGACTGAAGATTCAAACATACCTAAGATCCCAAATATCAGGAAACCTTTCAATCCCAGGAATATCTACTCTATATCAGACTGCAATGATTTGCAGGTACTCCCTCCCTCCACCCACCTCAGCGATAACCTTGAAAGTGATCCTGTAAGGAACATTGCAGTTCTTGGAAGTCAGAACCTAGTAGAGGACTTTGTGTATACTGTTTACCAAATCTCAACTTTCTATTGATGTAGACAATTTCAAAGTTGGACTTTGATCCAACTTGTTACACTAACTCATGAATTCTTACATTGAGACAAAGGTGTTTCCAAAAGTAGAGTCTACTTTTGGAGGCCACTTGAATACAATCAAAGGTTGCAGCAGTTGGGTTAATCCTGGCTCTGGAGAGTCCAGACCCTGCAGAGAAGAGCCCCACGGACCTGCTGTGCAAGGAGCACTTTTACACCTTTCCACCCATTTCTCAACAACCACCCTATTTCTAAACAATTCTGCAAGTGAGGTCTCTTCAATTTTTAAAAAGTATTTTATTTATTTGAGAGAGTGAGCGAGTGAGAGAGAGCATGAGCAGGGGGAGGAGCAGAGAGAGAAGCAGAAGCCGATTCCCACTGAGCAGGGAGCCCGATGTGGGGCTCGATCCCCAGACTCCAGGATCATGACCTGAGTTGAAGGCAGATGCTTAACCGACTGAGCCACCCAGGAACCCTCAGGTCTCTTCAATTTATATTCAAGAGATCACATCACCTCGGGAGCTTGTTTAAACAAAATTCTCTACAAACCTAAGTGAGGTTCAGACATGAGTACTTTGAAAAAGAGCTTGGGCCAATTTTGAAATGGTTAGGAAGCTCTGTTCTAGAGTCATCATCTTCAAGTTCTTTCAACCACAACCCGCGTGGTAAGAAATGCATTTTCCTTCCATACCACACACGCATACACACGAAATCAGAAACAAAATTTTGCTGAACAATGTACCATGTGGCCTATTTGCTATTCTTTTTTATTTCATTAAATTGGGAGAAGAGGTTGTGACCCATTAATTGATTGAGACTTTTAGCTCAGCAAACACTTTTAGAAAATACTAAAACCTGTTTCTAAGGTCACTACGGAAAGTTTATTTTAATGAGCAAATTTTTCTATCTTGATTTCATCATTATGTATCATAAAATCCTCACCATTGCTCCATCCCCTGTGTCTCTTAATCCCACTGAGCATTATTGGAAATTATTCAGTCAATTTTTGGTTTAATCACCTTTTAAGATAATATTGTGATACATGACTTCTTGCACCTGGGCAAGCATTTAGCTTTCCATTATTTTTTGATACAGCTTTATAGAAATGGGAATGATTTGTGAGTTTCAGTTCCTAACACATGTCATGCTAGGGATCAAATGTATAAAACAGAATTGAGTCAGGTTATTTGGAAGAATATCAGTTACAAGTACTTTAATTACTCATATTTCTAAAATCTCTGAGTCTTAGAATCTTTAAAAGGACAAATAAAATGGGACTGTGTAAGGGTGATAAAATATATTAAACAATGTGCACAGTAGAAATCACTGAACCTTAAAGCTGAGAGGGAATTCTAGAAATTATCTCCTCCTATGTACTCACATTCCTTTTGCTTTAAATTGGTGCACTAACATACAGCAGTACACTCATGTCCCTTCTTTTGGTTACCTTTTATAAAACTGTATGTTTCAAACTCCTAAAGAATGGTTATAAAAGTTTTGCAAGAGCAAGGGTGTTTAAAAATACATTATGCAGGGGCACCTGGGTGGCTCAGTCGGTTAAGCATCTGCCTTCTACTTGGGTCATGATCCCGGGGTCCTGGCCCCATGTCGGGCTCCAGTCTGGGTGGGGAGTCTGCTTCTCCCTTTCTCTCTGCCTCTCCCCCACCTCCCCACCCCCACTCATGCTCTCTCTCTCTTCTCTCAAATAAATAAAACCTTTAAAAAAATACATTATGCAATGCATGGTAGACCTTTTCAGGCTCAGATCATGTAAGCCCAAAATAAACTAGACTTAGTGTTTGAAAACACTTGGGACGAATGTCCTAATCTTTGACTCAAATATTTAATTTAGCTTCTTGCCATATTCCAGTCTCAACTAAAAAACGCTGATGAACCAAATGCAAGTTTCTACTAATTAACTTACTAAATTCACTTTAACCTTTCTAATTAAGAGCAATAATACTAATATTGGCCTTCTTAATATTTTCCTCATTTAGGGTTGAGCAACAACATAGCCAGCTAAAGAGAGCTCCTGATTTTAAATAGGGAGGGGCGCTGTATCTAGTAGAGAACTAAGCACGTGGCAGGTATTTGAAAGAATTAATATTAATTAATTCATTAAGAATTATTTAATAACTCCTGAAAATTTCACTGCAGAGATTTTGGTTTTAAAATGACAAAAAAAGAAAAAAAAGAAGAAAATAACTACAGACAATAACAAGACAGGATACCGTCAATGTGGTTTTTGCTAAAAACTACCCAAAGCTGAAACATTTCAGCAGTGCAAATTATTCAATCACTATACTGAAACCTCCCAGAAACATTCTGAATGGAGCATAGAGAGAACATGTTTCTATTTCAAAGTTACCAAAATGGAAGTTCTTTTGAAAGCATATAGGCAAAAATGTACCACTGGTGTCATATAATCAGGCAGTTAATGGCTTAATGATAAGATATAATGTATTTGATTAGTTTTGGCTGAAACTGGTACTGCAAAAAAGGACCAACTTCATCAACTATAAAAATAATAAATTTGAACACAGCAAGTCCCACAATTTACAAGTAGATCTGTGATAGACCAGAGTGAACTGATAAAATGTAAACAACAGAACTAAAAGCAGAAAATCAGTACTTCTTATTTTCAACGTAATTCATGATTAAGCAGAGAGGAGACACTGACTGCATACGATGTGAATAATGCTTAATAATCTGTTGAGTGTATAAAATTTTACACATCACCAAAGAGGCAAGAAGAAAAATAAAACACCAAGATACTAAATGACTCATACATGCTTTTCAAGTGAAAAACACCTCCTTATGGAAATTATGACTATTTAGAATGACAGAGTTAAAGCTAAACATTCATTGCCTGCCTATGGAAACAAAGTACAATTTGTCTTTTATCTAACTTAATTATCACAATTATAAATTAATAGGGTCTGCCTTCCCAAAAGTCTCTACCCAGTTTCTAGAGCATGACTCTCAGCATTTGGAAAATCATTCATTTCCATCACTCCGCTAAAAGGTTTCAAGAGCCGGAGAAGCTGGGTCATCAGTCTGGAAGTCATACAGTCAAAGAAAAGTTAACCACAAAATGCAAACTTGCTTTTAAGTTCACAGGGCAGTTTATAAAGGTTACTCCCATACTTACTGCAAATTGAATCACACAAGTCAATACATAAAAATATATTGCCTTTGTTCGATAAGGACGTTTTTACTGCCCATGCCAATGTTTTTACACAGACCTCTGCAAAGTCAGCAAATCAACAAAGAATTCAAATCTATGGAGCCTTTAATTCACTTTTGGGGTAGGGGTGAAGGGAATTATAACAATAATGTGACAGCCTAAATGTTTCAGTAATCTCGGACTTTCTTGTTGATTTAGCAGAAAACACAGCAGGGGAGATGAATTATAAGAAATCCTTTAGGTAACTGTCCTTTGTGTTCTGCTTATTTGTTTTCTTTTCTAATGAAAATCATCTCATTTACACCATACTGTGAAAGCACTATTAAAATGTTTAGTCAGGGGTGCCTGGGTGGCTCAGTCCTTAAGCATCTGCCTTCAGCTCAGGTCATGATCCCAGTGTCCTGGGATCGAGCCCCGCATTGGGCTCTCTGCTCCGCGGGAAGCCTGCTTCTCCCTCTCCCACTCCCCCTGCTTGTGTTCCCTCTCTCGTTGTGTCTCTCTCTGTCAAATAAATAAATAAAATCTTAAAATAAATAAATAAATAACATAAAATGTTTAGTCATTCTTTATGCCAGAAAAAAAAATATCCTAATAGACAGTATTAATATAATCTTTTTTAAATTTAAATTCAATTAGCCAACATAGAGTACATCATTAGTCTCAGATGTAGAGTTCAATAATTCATCAGTTGCGTATAACACCCAATGCTGATCACATCACGTGCCCTCCTTAATGCCCATCATATAATCTTATAATTAGTTAAATTGAGATATTTATAAGAAATCCAGAGTTCAATAGCCTAAGAATTGTGAGCTTTATCAAGGGAGGAACATTTACAATTATAGATACAAAAATGAGCACATTCAAGTATGCCAAATTGTTCTTTCTTCCAACTCACTTTCTTTTCATGTTTATCCATCATTTCTGTGAAGCACCTACAATTGTGACTGTTTGCTGACAAGGTATGGACACAGGGAATGGTCCGAACTTTGGAGCATGCACATACGATGGTATCTTCTAAGATGGTTTTCTTTTCCAAATAACCTACAAGAATGCAGCCACGTTGCAGGGACAGATGACAAGAAGGCCAGAACTAGGCCTGCTTTATTTTCAAATTTCTCTAGAATTGCTTTGCCAAAAACCAAAACTGGCAAGAAACGTCTTCCTTTATTCTCTCTCTAGTACTGGTTTGATTTGGAACTTTGGTTTCATTATTGGTCCAGGATGTTCTATTGTTACCTGCAGGCTACAATTGTATATAATTGTTTCAAAATCAATTGATTTCTGGTAAGCAAATCCTTAGTTTGAAAATAATACGATAGTTGAAAATTGTTAGATTCAAATCAGAAGACTAGACCCCTAAATCCTGATTAGAGGCTTAAGAAGACTCCCCAGTGATGTCCGTATACTAATACCCAGAGCCTATGACTATGTTAGGTTACATGACAGAGGGGAGATTAGGATTGCTAATTAGCTGACCTTGAAATAAGGAGATTATTCAATTAAAAAAAGGGCAGAGGACCTGAATAGACATTTTTCCAAAGAAGGCATACAGATGGCCAACAGGTACAAGAAAAGGTGCTCATCATCATTAATCATCAGGGAAATGCAAATCAAAACCACAATGAGATATTACCTCACACCTGTCAGAATGTCTAGAAATAAAAAGATAAGAAATAACAAATGTTGGCGAGGATGTGGAGAAAAGGGGACCCTTGTGCACTGTTGGTGGGAGTGTAAGCATGTTCAGCCACTGTGGAAAACACTATGGAGTTTCCTCAAAAAATTAAAAATAAAACTATCATCTGATCCAGTAATTCTACTACTCATTACCCAAAGAAAATGAAAACACTGATTCAAAAAGATATATGCACCCTAAGTTCACTGCAGCATTATTTACAAGAGCCAAGATACCAAGATAAGGAAGCAACCTAAGTGCCCATCAATGGATGAATGGATAAAGAAGATATAGTATCTATCTACAATGGAATGTTACTCAGTCATAATATTAATCTTTACTGAGGGCTTACTATGCATCAGATACTGTGCAGTGTCCTTCCTATATATTTTATCAATTCCCTAACAACCTCATGAAGTAGATATAAAAATTATGCCCATTTTATCTGTATGAAAACCGAGGCTTATTGATACTCTTTTTGTCTCAGATCATATACCTGAGTAAGCGGCTGAGCTGTGATTTGAACTCCGACACCTGACTACTGAGCCTACCTTTTCAACCACCCCACGATTCTGGGTGGCCACTGCGTATACATTCACCAAATATTTCATCAACCAGCAAATATTTATTGAGTACTCACTATGTGACAGACATTATTTCATGTAATGAGGTTATAGTCACAATTAAAAAAAAAGATAATGCCAAGCTCTCAAAGAGTTTGCAATCAGTAGCAATTGATATATTCAACAAATATTTTTTAAGAGCTCATCACATGCCAGGTATTATGCAAGGGAGTTCACTGAATGTCGGAGCCTACAACAGCTAGTATATGCATCACGGACATAGGTCGGGGTAATCATCTGAAAATTGGCTCATCAAAAATCATTGTCTGATGCATCACGGCCTGTCCCATACAGACTGAAGTTTTTACTGCTTGTCATATGGAGGGCCTCTGTTTTCACTAAACAACAAACAGTAAATCTGACAACTGCTGAAATTCATCAAAGCCTTGAAGACTTGAACCTTACTGCTACCTAGAAATGAGAAGGAAAACAGTGTCAGAAAAAAGAGATTTTGTACATATTAGGTATATCGAATTTACTTAGTATTATGTTTTCAAATTATAGTAGGCATACTGTAGTTAGAATAGGTCCAGTTTCTAATTGGAAAGGACATTGTTTAGTGGAAGAAAAGCCATGTATATCATACCAAAGGTTAAATTTGCAAAAATCACTACCTTTGCTCTCACACAGTGTTAGCAATGATGACAAAGAATTCTGCCTTGTCGAGTTCCTGCCTTTCATCATAGTTTGCTTGTGAAAGGCTTTCAAGCTTAAAATGTCACAATAGAGCAGTATTTATTCCTATCAACTTTTATTCCAAAAATAATTTGTGGGAGCTAAGTGTCAGAATTTTAAGGATTTAGTGAGTAAATCCACTATATGCATAATTTTAGCAGATTCTCCAAAAGGGCTTAATCTTTGTTCCTAAAGCACCACAAATCTTCACAAGAGATCATCTTTTAAGAATGCATTCGGGGGGGCGGAGCAAGATGGCAGAGGAGTAGGAGACCTGGATTTCGTCTCCTCTCAGGAATTCAGCTGGATAGGGATCAAACCATTCTGAACACCTACAAACTTAACAGGAGATCGAAGAAAAGAATAGCAACAACCCTCTGAACAGAAAAGCGACCACTTTCTGGAAGAGTCATATTCTATCCCTTCATAGTAGTTACCCGTATTTTTGGCATATATATATAAGTTGTTCTCTCTTTAAAAT
>NW_022589829.1:977189-1002726 GCF_004348235.1 Phoca vitulina | reverse complement strand
TAGCAGGAGGGGAAGAATGAAGGGGGGGAATCGGAGGGGTAGACGAACCATGAGAGACAATGGACTCTGAAAAAGAAACTGAGGGTTCTAGAGGGGAGGGGGGTGGGAGGAGGGGTTAGCCTGGTGATGGATATTGAGGAGGGCACGTTCTGCATGGAGCACTGCGTGTTATGCACAAACAATGAATCATGGAACACTATATCTAAAACTAATGATGTAATGTATGGGGATTAACATAACAATAAAAAATTAAAAAAAAAAAAGAATGCATTCAGGATTCTTTCTCACTCTGTACAGCCATAAATCACACCAGAATACCATCATGGAACTTGGTTTCTACTAAGCTTTTAAATTTTATGAAAACCATATTTTGATAAAATAGTGTTAAAATGGTGAGGTTTGACTATGGCAAAAGGAAGAGTACATTCCTACTTAATAAATTACTAAAGTGAAGCGGGCATACGTAGAGAAAGCTAGGGATGAGGGAATATCATAGATATGGTTCTTTTGACCCTAAATGATGAAATCCTAATCAAAGTCCAGTGAGGATATAAATTTATGTATTTAAAATGAGAAAAAATATCTTGGTTATACAGATTTTTTTTCTCTACCAACAGATTTTAAGTTTCCCTCAAAAGGAAATATTAGAGATTATTCTCTGAGCTCATACCATATGTTTCAAGGAATATGTACTCTCTCCGCTAAGGCAGCAGATTATCATCTTTCAAAAGATTATTCCTCCTAAGAAAAGAAAACAGTTTTTATTTTTGGTTTTTGGTTTTTGCTTTGTTTTTGGTAGTTCCATCTCTCCTCTGGAAATTAGCTGATAAAGTAGGCTGTAGGTGTAAATGTGTGTTACACACACACACACACACACACAGGTACAACCTCACAATTGCTCTAGATATCCAAAAAGTCAAGTAGGAGGTGGGGAAAAAACGTGGCCAATCTGCCTTTGAAAAAGAAAAATGCCGTCCATTATAAAGATCCAAACTTCTGGATTAAGAGGGAAAAGGGAGGGGTGCCTGGGTGGCTCAGTTGAGATTCTGCCTTCAGCTCAGGTCATTATCCCGAGAGCCCCCTGGATCGAGCCCTGCGCCTGGGCTCCCTGCTGAGGGGGAGTCTGTTTCTCCCTCTCTCTCTGCCCCTCCCCTGGCTCCTACTAGCTCTCTCGCTCTCTCTCTCACTTTCAAATAAATAAAATCTTAAAAAAAAAAAAAAAAAAAAGAAGGAAAAGGGAATCAACTTGGGTAGAACATCTCAATGTGCAAATCCCTTTAGTGGGTTGCCAGGTGGTGCGGAGACTAACCATTAAGTCTGAGGGTCTCTGGAACCATTGTTGCAAGACTCCAGGCAGCCAAAGCACCCCAGCTCAAGACGACTATACAGTTGGAAGGAAGAGAAGACCAGGGAGGGACCATCATTCTTATGACTCAAATGTAGGCTTTACAAAAAATCCTATGATATTTAGGAAGATGGTCAGAAGATTTGTTTTCTATGCAGCATCTACTACTAAAATGTTTGCTTTGAAAAGATAATTATAGAAGGAATTCATTGCTTACCTCATCTGTTTTGGGAAGAAAGAATATTACATTATAAGATAATTAAAGAAAATAAAGAAACAGACTTTTAGTGCTGGAACTCTAAAGTTCAATTGCAGTAATTCTAGACGGGTAGAAGATAAAAAAACCAAATAAGAGCCTTGTCAGCAGTCACAAAGACTCTGCATAGAGCGAAAGAAAATGCATTGCAGGTGTTCTCAATTGTTTGATGAAGATTTCATGGCCAACGGTAGACATCTCCAGCCTGGGCAGTACCTGGCTTATCTGAAATGTTTGTCTATAAATTTCAGTAGACTGCTGACCTAAGTGTTATGTAAAAGGTCTGTACCCATTAGGTCTGGAATGCCATAGATAAGTGTGATTCCTGGTTTAATTTTAAGGTAGATATGATTGATCTCAAACCCCCACATTGAATATGTACATGGTAAACATCTCTACATGTAGATTGCTTTTAAACATACCTCTGTAATTAATGTGTATGTCTAATGAAGATTTTTGGTGGGTAAAAGGGTATTTGGATTTTTTAAATAAAATCTTGGGGCGCCTGGGTGGCTCAGTTGGTTAAGCGACTGCCTTCGGCTCAGGTCATGATCCTGGAGTCCCGGGATCGAGTCCCACATCAGGCTCCCTGCTCGGCGGGGAGTCTGCTTCTCCCTCTGACCCTCCCCCCCTCATGCTCCCTCTCTCATTCTCTCTCTCTCTCAAATAAATAAATAAAATCTTTAAAAAAAATAAAAATAAAAATAAAATCTTGCCTAAGTTCCTCCTATATCCCAATTTAGGTTAATAATAACTCCCTGAACACAAACACTTCTCATAGGAATTGTATTAAAAATGATCTTGTTTTAGAAATAGTTCATCTCGGTATTAATGCAAAATCATGGCCGTTGTCATTCCTATGTGGGGAGGGGAGTTTAAGAGACAGTTACACTGATAGACCTCTGACCCTTACTCATCAGTGTCTTTGCTCTTCGGGTGGCCCAAATACCAAGAAGCAGTCATGCCCACAACTCGCCACAGGAACCCTCTGTATATTTTACAACAGCCCTCATCCTTCCGTTGACATCAGACCAGAAGCCCCCTGGGACCTTGAGTCATTTTTGTCTCCAAAGAAACCCGGGCTGACATTTGGGAAGTTGGGATAGCCACTCCTTCCGGGACTTTTCTTCCCCACCTTCTCTTCCCAGCCCGCCCATCTCCTACACAGAGCCCCATCTGTACCATACCTCCCCACCATACTTCCCCAGCCTCCGTGTGGTCATGAATCCAGCCTCCTCCCACACCTTTCCAGTGTTCATTCTGGAACTGCCAATTATCAACCAGTTCCTTTACACTACTGTGGTTTTGAGGAAACATCTTTTTTTTCTTTCTCTCTTTTTTTTTTATTATTATGTTCAATTAGCCAACATACAGTTCTATCCACTTGCCTCATCCACTTGCACCCACAATACAGTGGGTATACACTGTCCATTCATATTTTCCTGCCTCCTCACTGCCTTGTGTGTTCTAGTACTTTCTCACTAGCTCCCCTTGAGCCTCTGAAAGGAAAGCACTTATAACCAAACTTTCTTGTCATTGTCACTTGCTAATCTCCCTCGAATCACAATCTCAAGCTCTACCCTAACTCCTGCCTCCATCTTAGAAGACTTAATATCCACTATAACAACCCATCCAATAACTAACTTTACAAAGACTACATATTCGCCTCCACTCGACTTCATAGATTGACTTCCTGGTTCACTGTCTTGATCTTGTTTTCACTGGAGATTCCTCAACATCTGAAATCTTAAATTGCAGTGCACAGCCTTCTTTTTGCTGTTTTTTAACCATTTTTATTGAGGGGTAATTGAGATATATTAAGTATTTAGAGTATATAATTTGGAAAGTTTTGACATACGTATCCTTGCGTAAAACCACTACCACAATCAAAAGAATGAAGATTTTTATCATCCCCCAAAGTTTTCTCCTATCTTTTTTTTTATAATTCCTCCCAATCATTCCATTCCCTGCACCTTGTCCAAGGCAAATACTGATCTACTTTCGGTCACTATACGTTAGTTTGCATTTCCAAGTATTTTACAAAAATGGAAACATAGAATATGTGTTCTTTTTTGTCTAGCTCTCTTCAGTCAGTATGATTATTTTAAAATTCAAACGTGTGTGTATCAATAGTTCATTCCATTTTATCGTGTGGGGAGGTATTCCATTGTAAGCATACACCATAATTTGTTCATTTGTTGGACTGTTACCAGTTTTTGGCTATTACCAATAAAGCTGCTGGGAGCATTCATGCACAAGTCCCTGCGAGGACATTTGATTTCATTAATCTTGAGAAAAGACCTAAAAGTGAAAGAGCTGGCTCTATAGTAGGTGTATGTGCAATTATTTAAGAAACTTCCAAACTGGGCGCCTGGGTGGCTCAGTTGGTTAAGCGACTGCCTTCGGCTCAGGTCATGATCCTGGAGTCCCGGGATCGAGTCCCGCATCAGGCTCCCTGCTCAGCAGGGAGTCTGCTTCTCCCTCTGACCCTCCTCCCTCTCATGCTCTCTGTCTCTCATTCTCTCTCGCAAATAAATAAAATCTTAAAAAAAAAAAAAAAAAAGAAACTTCCAAACTTTTTTCCAAAGTTGGTATACCATTTTTCATTCTTATCTGCAGTGCTGTGAGAGTTCTAATTGTTGCATGTCCTTGTCAACACAAAGTAAGGTCCATCTTTTAGTTTTAGACATTCTAATAGATACATAGAATATTTCATTGTGGTTTTGATTTGCATCTACCTAATAACTAATAAAATTGAGCATTTTATCATATGTGTATTTAACATCTGTATGTCTTCTTTGGTGAAACATCTATTCAAATCTTTTGCCCATTTTTTATTGGATTGTGTTCTTACAATTGAGTTGTGATAATTCTTTATGTATTCTAGACAGAAGACCTTTATCAGATATGTGATTTTCAGATGTATATTCCAAACCTGTAAAATTTGTGTGTCTAAGTTCATGAAAAATATTTGTCTATAGTTTTCTTTTTTGTTGTTCTCTTTTGTTAAGTTTTAGTGTCAGAGTAATATAAACCTCATAAGATTATTTGGGAAAGTATTCCCTCTGCCCATGTTTTCTGAAGGAGATTATATAAAATTCATGCTCATTTTTTTTTATATTTTTGGTAGAACTCTTCAGCGAACCTATCTGGCCTTGGCTGTTTTCTCTTCAGAAACATTATAATTTAAGTTACAAATCAATATTTGTAGTGTGATTCAAATAACCTATTTCATGTTGGTTGAGTTTTGGTGGTTTGTGATTTTTGACGAATTTGTCCATTTCTTTAAGTTATTGATTGACTTCTTGTCGGTATTGCTGGAGGTTTATCATTTTTGTTGATACCTTTTTGGGAATCAGCTTTGTTTTCATTCATTTTTTTGTCTATTGTTTTCTTGTTTTCAGCTTCATTGATTTCTCTGCTGATCATTACAGTTTTGTTCCTTCTACTTGCTTTGAGTTTATATTGCTGTTCTGTTTCTAGTTCATTAAGGTAGGAATTTAGATAATTGGTTTGAAACCCTTCCTCATTTTTTTTTTTTTTTGATTTTATTTATTTGAGAGAGAGAAAGAAAGAGAGAGCGAGAGAGAGATCACGAGCAATCAGAGAAGGGTAGAGGGAGAAGAAGACTCTCCGCTGAGCAGGGAGCCAGATGCAGAACTCAATCCCAGGACCCTGGGATCATGACCTGAGCCAAAGGCAGCCACTTACCCGACTGAGCCACCCAGGCGCCCCCTTTCCTCTTTTTTTATGTAAGCATTTAATGCCATAAATTTTCCTCTTGGCATTGCTTTAGCTATGTCCTACATATTTTGATATACTATATTTCATTAATCTTTGCATTTTAAAATTTCCTATGAGACTTGCTCTTTGACACATGGATTATTTCGAGATGTATGTTTGATTTCCAAGTGTTTGGAAAATTTCTTATCTTTCTTTTTTTTGATTTTTCAATTGATTCCATTATGGTCAGAGAACAAACTTTGTAGAATTCCAACTCTTAAATTTAATGAATTTTTTATTATCCCAGGATACAGGTTATCTTGGTGAATGTTTCTGGGCACTTAAAAAATGTTTCTTCTATTGTTGTTGAGTGGAGTGTTCTTTTATACATGTCAGTTAAATCCAGTTGGTTGACAATTTGGTTCTTCTGTATGCTTGCTGATCTTCTATCTAGTGCGTCTAGCAATTACTGAAGTTTTGAAGTTTTGAAGTCTCCAACTATAATTGTGGATTTGTCTTTTTCTCCTTTCAACTGTATAAATTTTTGCTTTGTGTATATTTTAGGCTTTGTTGTTTGGTGGATATACATTTAGTATTGTTGTTTTCTAGAGGAATCATCCTTTTATCATTTTATAATGTTCCCCTTTCTATCTCACCCCAAAGTCTACTTTATATGATATTAATAGAGCTACTTCTGTTTTTTGTTTTGTTTTGTTTTTTGAGGGGGACAGATTATAGGTAGCATGATATATCTTTTCCCTTCAACCTACCTACATGTGTTTGAAGTGAGTTTATTGCAGACTGCATATAATTGGTTCATGGGTGTTTTTAATGCACTCTGCCAATCTCTGTCTTTCAATTGGTATATTTAGAAAATTTACATTTAGTAATTATGGCCATGTTAAGGCTTAAGTCTGACATTTTACTTTACATTTTCTGTTTGTCTTCTGTTTCTCTTTTCCTGCCTTCTTGTGGGTCGCTTGAAAATTTTCAAGAATTCTATCTTGTTTTATTTATGCTGAGTTTGAGCATATTGCTTTTTTTTGTATAATTTCTTAGTGGTTTCTCTAGATGTTACAATATACATATAGAACTTATCACACCCTACAGGTGTAGATGTTTTACAACTTTGAGTTAATTATTGAAATCTTTTCATTTATATCTCTTTGCGCTCACCACTATCAAAATATAATTGTCTCAAGTATTTCCTCTACATACACTGAGCCTAACATCAGATAATGTTATCATTTCTGCTTCAACCATGATTTAAAAAAACATGATTTAAGAAAATCATGAGGGTAATGATATTCTATTATATTTATCCCTCTGTTTACCCAGCTGTTGTTCTTTCCTTTCTGAGGTCCCAAGCCTTCTTATGTTATCATATTCTTTCTACATGGAGAACTTCTAGCCATTCCTTAAGTGTTGGTCTGCTAGTGAAAAATTCTCTTACTTTCCTTTGTCTGAGGATGTGTTTATTTTCCCTTTATCCCTTCATCGTTTTGCTGGAATTAAAATTTGAAATTGACAGTACATCCAGTACTTGAAAATGTTTTGCCACCTCTTCTGGGCCTCTATGGTTTCAGGTGAGTTACCAACTCTAACTCAAATTGCTCCCCCATAGGTAAGGCATCATTCCTCTCTGGCTCCTTTTAAGATGTTTTCTTGGTCTCTAGTTCTCAGAAGTTTAATTATGATATATGTTGGCCTGTTTTTTGGGGGGAGGGCTTATTTTTTTTGGTTTCATTCAACTTCTTGGATCTATAGGTTTATATCTTTTTGTAAATTTGAATTTGGAAGTTTCCACCCAGTAGTTACTTGAATATTTTTTTAGTCTCACACTCTTTCTCTTCTCCTTCTGGGCTTCAAACTATATAATCTGCAATAGATCTTTTGTTATTGTCTACAACTACCTGAAAAGCTTTACTTTCTTACAGTCTACTTTCTCTCTGTTGGATTGAATAAATTATATTGATCTGTCCTCAAGTTCACTAACTCTTTCCTCTCTCATCTTCAGTCTACTTTTGAGCCTATCCAGTGGGTATGAGTTTTTAACTTTGGTTATTGTACTTTTCACTTCCAGAACTTCCATTTGTTTCTCTTTTTTAACTATTATTTCTTTGCTGATATTTTGTATTTTGTACTTGCTTTTGGAGACGTTTTTATGATAGCTGCTTTCAAATTGTCAGATAATTTTAACATCTCATTATAGTATTGTGATTTTTAAAATTAATATTTTATTTTTAGAGTCAATATTTTCTTCATTCTTGTTAAGACAAACGATTTTTTATTGAATCCTGGACATTTTCACGTATTATTTTAGTAGAGTCCAGATTCTATTTAATTCTTCTATTTTAGCATGCATTCTTTCTGTTTAGGTTTAGTGTGTAGATTCTGGCTTTTTGGTGGGCAGTGATTCCAATGACAATTTAGATTTCAGATCCTTGTCATGTGATTCTAGTCTGCTTCATCTACCTGACCCCACTGGGGTACCTGCTTAATTCTAGATGGTGCCATCTTCAGGGACAAAACACATTTTTCTTGGCCTGCTGTTATTAGGTAGGACACACAAGGTACAGATGGAGAGAATGTTCCAGCACTCCAGGCTGCTAGGTGCTGACAGAGCTCATGCCGCTCCCTAATGGTGCCACCATCAGGGTCAGAAGAAGCCTCCCTGGAATGCGCAGTGCCTCTAGGTAGAAAGTGTGGTCACTGGGCCTGCCTTCCACATGACTTGGTTCTAGGGAGCTGCCGGCTTGGTTTCTGCCAGTACAGCTGGGAGGAGAAGAACACCTATCTGGACCCCTTTCTGCTCCTGCGAGTAAGTGTGCTGAGCTACCGATTTGAAGTGAACCCTCGGGTTGCCTGGGTGGGCTGTCGGTTAACCGTCTGCCTTCAGCTCAGGTCATGATCTCAGGGTCCTGGGATCGAACCCCACATTGGGCTCCCTGCTCAGCGGGAAGCCTGCTTCTCCCTCTCCCTCTGCCTGTGCTCTCTCTCTCTCTCAAATAAATAATCTTAAAAAAAAAAAAAAAAGGAAGTGAACCCTCTGCAGATCTCCAGAACTACAGCATGTCTTTAAAGGCCACGCTCAAAACTGTTATCAATGCATTAATCAACAGAATAGTATAAACCAATTCTGGCAATGTATAATGTATTTATACTCTTCTCTAGTCATTGCTTAAAAGTTAAACATAAACACATTTATGTCTTTACTTTTTCTCAGTAGTGGCTTACAGTCTTTAGTGTATTAGTCTGGCACATCTTTTGTCAGGATTTATCCCTATGTATCTCATTTTTATGCTATCCACTGTCATTTTATATATATATTGAATTCTATGTACTATGATTTTTGTTAGATATTTTTGCATTTATGCTTATGAAGAATATTTATCTATAGTTTTCATTTGTTTCCATATCTTTGTTTGTAGTATCAAAGTGATTCTGACTTCATAGAAGGAGTTGGGAAATACCCTCTAACTTTCATTTTTTGGAAGAATTTGTCTATAATTGCTACTATTTATTCCTTAAATGCTTGGTAGAATTTGCCAATAAAGACATCCAGGCATGGAGTTTTCTTTTCAACTACATTAATAAATACAGTGGAATTCAGTTTCTCAATTTCTTGAGCAAGCCTTGTTAGGTTCTTTCTTTCAAGGAATTGTCCATTTCATCTACATTATTGATTTTTTTTGTCTTAAAGTTGTTCATAAGTGTCTCATCATTTTTCAATGTCTCTACAATCTATTGTTTGTCACCTATCTGATTTCTGATGTTGGAATTTTTTTTCCACTCTTTTTGTTATCAGTCTGAATGGATGACTTCATTTCGTTAAATTGCATTTTCATTAAATTCAAAATACCCTCTACCTCCCCCCTCCTTTATTTCCCCCCTTTTCCATGGACTACTTGGTATGTGACTTCGTTTCCAAATATTTGGGGATTTTCCAGATATTTTTCTGTCATTGACCTTTAAATTATTTTCATTGTGGTCAAAGAACGTAGTTTGTATGACTTGGATCTTTTTGAATTTTGGGGATTTGTTTCATGGCCCAGAATATACTCCATTTTGGTAAATGTTCCACATGGACTTCTGAGCACTCTACCCGATGCCCCATGAATTATGAGGTGTTCCACTCTGGCTGCTGGGAACAGGAAATATTCCCACCTGATGTGCACTCCAGCTTCATTTCCTCTTTTCCTTTTGGGTGGGTCTTTCCCCAGCACTGGGTATTTTCCTTATTTTCATGTAGTGATTCATGTCCTTGGCTGAAGGCTCAAGGGCAAAGATCCCCAGAGCTCTTTATGAAGCTTGCTCTTCTGGTATCCCCTCTCTGTGAAGTCCCGAGGTTTTGCCCTCCCCAGGCTCATAGCTTCCCTTCTTCACTCGGTAAGTTCACCCTACTCTCCCTGGTTCCCCCTTCCTTGTGCTTCATATAGAGTGGCTGGATTCTCATACCTGTTTCCAGATTCAAACTGTTGTAACGTGTTGTTTAGGATGAATAAAATCCAGCTTCACAGAGAGTATGATGTATTTGGAAAATACAACATTATTTTAGTAATTTTTCCAGATTATTATAGGTATTTTTTATTGACAGTGCACCAAAATTTGACAAATGATAATTTCTAAAGGTTTACTTGCAGTGAGGTATCTGTAATCATATTGATGAAATATTTTTGTTACAGTAAGAGTCTTTGGTCTATCTTTCACTTGGAATGGATCATTTATCTATACACGATTTTGTTACATCACACAGTCATCATCTAGAAAATATTGACTCAGAGTTATGCTGACTTTAGAAATGTTAATACATTTTATTACACACTATAAAACATTCACAATTGTTATTTTCATTACAAATCTCACATAAATTCTTTAAAATTGGGAAGATGTCAGGCTCACAGTGGCTACAAGTTTTCAAGAATTCTGATTTTCACTCAAAATTTCTATCACGGCAACAAATACCATTTGTTGTTTTCCTTAAGGCGACAGACTCACTTTGTTTTTGAGAAAGCTTTGGCCGAAACCCAAGTCTGAGAAATTGAAGTTTGTCGGTTGTTCTTTCAGTCACAATTGTATTGTATGCCTCCGAAGTAATCTCATGAGTGCTTCTGCACAGGCATTGACCCTTCTGGACCGTGTAGTGCGTGCACTTCCCATTTCTCTACACAAAACATTAAAAGGATTGATAGTGCTGTATGGTGACAGAGGGTAACTACACTTGTGGTGAGCATAGTATCATGCAGAGAGAAGATGAATTGCTAAGTTGTACACCTGAAACTAATGTCACATTGTGTGTCAACTATATTCAAATTAAAAATTTTTTTAAAAGATTTATTCAGGGCCAAAATTCCATACAATTAATAATACTTAGTTTTACCAATGACATTCTGAAGTGAAACTGACATTCCCTTTTAACCATGTGTGGCAGTGAACAGTACAACGACAAGAGTTTTTCATAACTTGTGCTAAGGTGCTAACATTTCTTTTCATCTTTAAATACAAAAGTTGGGGTGCTGGGTGGCTCAGTCGTTTAAGCCTCCACACTTGGTTTCCACTCAGGTCATGATCTCATGGGTCATGGGACTGAGGACTGCTTTGGGATCCACAGGGAGTCCTCTCCCTCTGTCTCTCCCCCCACTCGCACGCACAGTCTCTTTCCCTCTCTCAAATAAATAAATAAATCTTAAAAAAATAAATACAGAAGTCAACATGGTTAAAAAGACAAATAACATCTTAGTTTTATTATGAAAATATTCTAAGCTCATGAACTCCTTGAAAAATCCACAGAAACTCCTAAGAGTCCAAATTTTGAAATCCCACTTTGAGAGTCACTGGTTCAGGAAAAGTAAATACGATTACACATTACAACAATTAATTGAACCAATTCTCTTGAGTAGAACTGACTCCCAGCTCTTTCCCCCACCCCATCCCGAATGTCTTCCCAGTCTTATGTCTGCTACCTGGTAGAGTTACGAAGTGTGGTGAGGTGAAAGAGAGAAATCCAATTTTTCTTTGCAGCCAAGTCTTACTTCTACCACCTTTTTCTTATTAGCTTTCGTGTCATTCTGCATTTCATTAGGTCAGAGTTATTAGAGCTAAAAGCACTATTTTTTCAGAGCTAGAGACTTTATTGCCAAAAGCTACCTAAGCTATGCTCAGGCAGAGTTTTCTTTCTGTCTTGAGGCAAAAGAAACAAAAAAAGTCTAAACAAAAGACATCCAGACCAGGAGGTTTGATGCTGCTACTGAATTTTAATGTGCAGACATACCGTCTTGCCAGAAATCTGACTTCCAGCCACTGACTCCTGCCAGGCCTCAAGTTCTTTTGTACTATGTCACTCGTAAATCGGGTTGGGTGGAAAGGAAGGGATATATTTTAATTGCGAAAATATGTATTTTCTTCGAAATTATTTTAAGTTATAGTTATTGACTCATACGTTTAATTAAAACATATTTGCATGACTATATTTTATTTCACTATTTCAAGTGAGACCTAAAAGATAAATCATTTGAAGACATTTTCACTGTGGGCATTTTTTTTTTTTTTTATGCCAGCACCCTGTGTTTATGACCTGCTGGAAATCCTGGCCATCCCATCCTAGAACTCACTGTGCTATCAAATGAGACTTGCAGCTTTATCCCTTTCCAAATGGTCTGCATTTGATTGAGAACAGAAATCTGGGGTCAATTAACAGAACAGGTTCAATACACAGCCACCTTCCTATTAAAGTATTTGAGGGCTCCATAATCATTCTTGAAATTTTTTTTTAATGATTATTACTTTAGCTTAAGATCCTGATGACCCATTAAACATGCTTCATGTTACTTGGGAGAGGTAATGTGTTACTAAGGTATTACTCTTCCCATCCAAGATGAGATATCCCCAAATTTTCAGCTAGTCACCAAGGAAGATCATGAAATTGGGAGATAAGACAAAGTTTAAAGATTACGAAGGAGTGGAGGGCACAGCATGAGAAATATGTGGCATCTTGTTCTTCGAGTCATTCAGATACCTTCCAGTGCACTGTCAACAGCAATGCTTTCTGTGAGTCCCCAACAACCATATTTTTCTTAACACCTGGTTTGAGTCAACATAGAGACAATTGTGGAGAAATTACTACATATCATATATCTCTATTTAAAAAAAAGAAACAACTGTCTAATCCCATTTTACAGGGATATGAAATAATTTTTGTTAGGAAAAAAGTTCTGCTTTTCTTAAAAATTGTATGCAAATTAGTTAAGAGCTGGAAGCTTGTAGAAAACAAGATAACAAATTCTACGAATTGTGGCTGAAATGTCAAAACTCATTTCCTGGAAATTGGTAGAGGACACAAGCCTACTGCCGGAAAATCTAATTAGAAGGAAAACATCCTAACGTTTAAAATGCCTGGCTTAACATTCTTTCTTTGTTCTCTCTGACTTGAGGGAAATCGAGACAAGGAGCCAACAAAAGGGGAGAGCCAATGACTAGGACTCTTATTAACAGCAAAATATAAAATTACTTTCCCTAGATCCTCTTAGAACTATGATTGTGCACAAAAGAGCTGCCTAAAGTCTGCAAACAGACTTTCACAGGAAGGGGAACAGCAAGAGAAAACAAAACAAAACAAAATCAGAATAAATGAAACAGAAGATACATTTGCAGATACATGAAAAATAGTTTCATTTTTATTTTTGTTTAAATTATGTCATCTTATAATTAGTATTTGGAGAGCTATTCTGGAAGTCCTACTGGAAGCCTGGCTGTCTGGACAAAGGAGGTGTTGCTGTCACCGGGCTCTCTAAACACTGTCAGCTGCTCACACTTCATCTCTACCAAGGAAGAGAGCAGTAGCTTCGTATGTGCTAGCAAACGCCAGGCCGATACAGGAAAAGGAGCTTGCACGCTCATTAGGCCAGTCTCGGTGGTGGCAAAGGATCACACTGGTGTTGAAATAAATCTACTACAGCGGCTGTCTTCTTCCCCCTCCTGATAGAAATGTTCAGAATGAAACTACCTCTGCTCCATAGCGCACCAAATGCACCACGGGGATGTTTAATGTCATTAGAGAGAACGTTAATCATGTTTGGAGGCTGCTCCGTATTTTTTGAACAACGATCTAATATTTGAAGAATTTCATCCCCCCGGGCAAAGCCAGCAACTCACCTCCCGCCTCCCCTGCCGATCTGGGCCTCCCGGTGGTGCAAGCTCCCGGGTCAAACACAGCGATGAGAAACTTCGGTGCAGAAGCCCGCGCCAGAGAAGCCCGCCGATCCGATTTGTGTCTGGTGAAAACGGGGGCAGAGGTAGCCAGAGCTGGGGCGGGGAGGGGGCTGCAGTGCGGGGGCTTCCGGCCTCGTGGCCCCAGAGGGGCGGGGAGCCGAGGGCGCCGAGCTGCGCGCGCAGCAGGAGCGGCGCGACTCCGTGGGCGCACGTGCAGCGGAGCAGTTTGGGCGTGTGCGCGGCTGCGAGGCTCTCCTCTCTGGCCACCGCCGCGGCGAGGGTGCGACGCGCTAACACCCTTCAACAAATTCGGCTTCAGTTTTCACCCGTAGAGTGGGCTCTGGAACTTGCATACAGAACAGTAACTGGTAGAGGTTGTGTGCCCATTCCCTTCGCACTGACCGTCCTTTAGTAATTAACTGCAGGTCTGGTCGAAGGTGTCGAAGTGCCAGGCGCCACTCACGGAGCCCTAGATAGGCTCCGTTGCAGGCTCGTCAGGAAGCTGCGAGTCCGGCCTGTGGAGGAGCAAGCAGGCCGAGCCCAGGCTTCAGAGTCAGGAAGACGTGGCAGTTACAAGGTTAGTAATTTACACGGAGTGTACAACCACTTAGTATGGAGGTGGCCTGACCCGCAGTAGGCTCTGCATCTCCTATCCATGGTGACTTAGTGCAATTGCTGTTGCTACTATTATATACATTGTATAAACTAGGAACTAGAACCTAAACAAGATAAGTAATTCTCACAATTATGCAGCCAGCATAGATTGAGCTAAAATTCAAAACCAAAATCATTTTCCATTTCCAAAGTCCATCCATGTCCTTTCGATGCTACAATGCTACATAAATGTCTGGAGTTTAGGGAGAAACCTTTCTAGCCTTTCTTTCTTTCTTTCTTTCTTTCTTTTTTTTAAAATTTCTACATGGAACTTTTGACTTCCTCAGTAGACCAGACTGGCACATTCCCTCCCACATCCACAGCTGTGGCGACTGTCTTCAGCCCCTAACATGTGGTGTGTGAGTGTGTGGACAGAGTTATGTGGGACAGAGTCATCAGGCATTTTGCATTGGGAGATAAGAATGAAAAAAGTAGTTTCTGCTCATCTGGCGATTTTTACTGACTACTCTGTGCTTCTCAGCACTGATTAGGATAAAGTAAAGTGAACTGAAAACAGAAACATACAGAGCAGGGTAGCAGGTTGTCTTTTGTCCCTTTATTACACTTCAATTCTTTCATTGGCTCCATTTTTCCCACATGGAGTAAGTACAACAAACTTCTTATGGTCTTTCTGTTTATTAATGAACAAAAAGCACTAAAGTTCTCTTGAAATTAGAGTTGTTGGTTGAAAGCACACCTTTATAATTTATGCAGATATTTATTTAAATACTACATAGTAGGGCTTAATAATTCTTAATTCTTGTCTGAATTGAGTTTTCTAATATCTATAGGGCAGACATAAAATACCTGTTATTCTTGAATAACTGAATTAATTTCCAACACTCATTTTTTTAATCCGTGGGATGATGTAGACTTTGGAGGAAGACAGGCATGCTATACTTTCCATTTCTGCCTGAACGCATACCACAAACTTTGTGGCTAAAAACAACACCCACTTATCATCTCACAGTGTGGATGTTGGAAGACATGTCACGGTGTGGCTCAGCTGGTTCTGTACCCTAGGGCTCATAGGTGTCAGCACGGCTGTGATCCCTCCTGGAAGCTCTGGGGATGAACTGCTTCTGAGCCATGCTGGTTGTTGGCAGTTCCATTCTGTGCTGTGTCACTGAGCTTTCCATTCCCTTGTTGACTGTCAATTGGCAGGCATTCTTGGCTTCCAGAGGCCATCTATCCCTTGGCTCATGGTCCCCTTTTTTCATCTTCCAAGCCAGCAACAGCAGGCTGAGTTCTCCTCATGCTTCAAATCACTCTGACCTCCCTGTGCCACCTTCTCTGGCAGGCTCCTCGGTCTCCCTCTTTCTGCTTTTAAGGATCATGAGATTCCACTGGGCTCCCCTGGATAGTCCAGCATGCTTGCCACGTCATAAAGTGAACTATTTTTTTTCTAAAGATTTTATTTATTTATTTGAGAGAGAGAATGAGAGAGAGAGAGCATGAGGGGGGGAGGGTCAGAGGGAGAAGCAGACTCCCCGCCGAGCAGGGAGCCTGATGCGGGACTCGATCCTGGGACTCCAGGATCATGACCTGAGCCGAAGGCAGTCGCTTAACCAACTGAGCCACCCAGGCGCCCATAAAGTCAACTATTTTGTCACCTTAACAGCATCTGCAAAGTCTCTTCACAGCAGTACTAGGTTAGTGTTTGATGGAATGAACCAGAAAAAGGAATCTTAAAGGACCCTCTCTAGAATTCTGCAGACCCCATGTGGGTGTGACTCCCATTTAACAAACTGAGTAATCCTTGACTACCCTGCTCTGAATCCATTAAATTCAAAGAACCTTGATTTTTCTTTTTTCTTTTTGTAAAATGGAACTAATTATGATATAGTTCATAGAATTGCTATAAAGATTAAAAGAGACTGCCTACGTGAAGTGCTTGGCACAGTGGCTTGACAAATAGTAAGATGATCAATATGTTATAGACAGTAGTAGGAGGAGGAAGAACAGGAGTGATAGTAAAAGTATTGTCTTTAGAACAGAGTGGATGCTTAATAAATGCTGATTTTCTTTATTCCTACATACGTTGGATTTAAGCACTAAGCTTTCATGTCTCAGGTCTTTCAGGGGAGATTATACTTTGATGGTCCTGGAGCCTAAGGTGTCCGCTCTTCACAGATCCTTCTCCTGCTCTCATGCAGCTAACTCCATCACTGACATATGGACAGTTATAACTGTATAGTAGTCATGTGGTAGGACATTGAAACCTATGAGGAATGAGGCAAAGAGTCTGTTTTATATCAAATATTGAATTAAACTCAAAAGGCCAATTCATCAAGAGAACATAACAATCCTAAGTGTTTATATACTTAATAACAAAGCTTTAAAATACAAGAAGCCATAACAGATCTGCAAGGAAAAATAAACATGCAATTATAGGTGATGGTTTCTATATCTCCCTTTCAATAACTGATGGAACAAATAGGAAATCTGTGAGGATGTAGATGATTTTATCAACTATCAAACAATCTGACCTAGTCAATATTTATAGGACATTCTATCCAACAACAGTCAAGTACACATTCTTTCCAAGTGCACAAGAACATCATAACACTTACCAAGATAAACAATACTTTGAGTCATAAAACAAGTCTCAATAAGTTAAAATCAACAGATCCAAGTCATACAAAGTATGTTCTGTGATCATAATGGAATTGGATTAAAAATCCATAGCAGAAAGATCTCTGGAAAATCTTCAAATATTTGGAAACTAAGTAGCACACTTCTAAGTAAGGCACAGGGTCAAAGAAGAAATCAAAAGAGTAAGTAAAAAGCATTTTGAAGTGAATGAAAACAAAAATACAAGATATCAAGATCTGACAAATAATAAAGTGGTGGTTGCCAGAGGGGAGGGCTTGGGGGGGCTGGGCAAAATAGGTGAAAGGGGCTAAGAGGTACAAGCTTTCCAGCTATAAAATAAATAAGTTACAGGGATATAAAGTCCAGCATAAGGAGTACAGACAATGCTGTAATAACTATGTATGGTGACAGATAGTAACTAGACTTGTGATGATCATTTCATAGTGTATACAAATGTTGAGGCACTATGTTATACACTTAGAACTAATATAATATTGTATGTCAACTATACATAAAAAAAAAGATATCAAGATTTGTAGGATGCTGTTAAAGCAGTCCATGGCGGGGGGGGGGGGGGGGAATTTATAGTGCTGTTTTGAAAAGAACAAAGGCCTCAAATGATCTCAGATTTTACCTTAGGAAATTAGAAAAAAAAATTCAATTAAATTCTTATTTCCATAAGAATTAAAAAGGTGATGATAATGTGGCCAGCAGAATTTAAGATGGCCTCCAAAATTCCTTCCTGTTGGTATATGAACCCTGTATAATAATCTCCTTTTGAGTGTGGGCAGGATCTGTGAATAAATTAGGATATTGCTTCTAGTATGGCAAAGGAATTTTGCATGTGTTAATTGGGTTACTAATCAGCTGACAGTGAGTTAATAAAAAAACAAAAAGATCATCTTAGGTGGGCCTGACCTGATCAGGTGAACCTTTAAAAGAAGGTGCAGCATTAGAGGGATGCTCCTGCTGTTCTTGAAGAAGAAAGCAAAGAGCCATGTTGCAAGCTGCCTGTGGAACTAAATGGCATCTGGCTGCTGAGTGACCCCAGGCCAACAAGTAGAAAGAAAATGGAGACTGCCACCACAGAGAACTGAATTTTATCAAAACATGATGAGCTTGGGGCAGGACTTGAGCATCAGATAAGATCACAGCCCCAGCTTATACCTCGACTACAGCCTAGTGAAATCTTGAACAGAGGATCCAGTTAACCCATGCCCTGACTCCTGATCCACAGAATATCTTCAATGATAAATTTGTGTTGGTTTAAGCTATTAAATTTGTGGCAATTTGTTATGCAGCAATAGAAAACTAATATAGATAAAACCGAACAGAAATAAAATAGAAAACAGAAAAATGATGGAGAAAATTAATAAAATCAAAAGCAGATGTTGTGTAGGAAGGTTTTCAAAATTGATCCACTGGGCACCTGTGTGGCTCAGTGGGTTAAGCATCTGCCTTCAGCTCAGGTCATGATCCCAGGGTCCTGGGATCAAGTCCCACATCAGGCTCCCTGCTCTGCAGGGAGCCTGCTTCTCCCTCTGCCTCTCTGTCTCTCTCTCACTGTCTCTGTCTCTCATGAATAAACAAATAAAATATTTAAAAGAAATAAAAAATAAAAATCAGTCCACTAATCAGAAATAAAAGAAGGAGATACAAATTCCCAATACCTGGAATTAGAGATGTGACACCACTATAGATTTTAGAGGAATCGTAATAGAATATTACAAACAAATTTATGCCCGTAAACTTGAAGATTATATGAAGTGAAAGTATTCCTTACAAGACACAATCTTCTCAATGCCTACTTAAGAAGAAATAGGTAACTTGAATAGCCCTCTATACATGAAGAAATTGGACTGAAAAAATTCTCACAAAGAAATCTATAGTAGATAGATTCGTTAGTAAGTTCCACCAACTGTTTAAGAAGTTAATGATCCAATTCTTCAGAAACACTCCAGAAAATTGAAAAGGAAGGAATACTTCCCAGCTAATTGTATGAAACCAGCATTACTCTGATACCAAAACCAAACAGATACATTCCATAAAAGTAAAACAGACCAGTGTCCCTCAGGAACACTGATATAAAAATTCTAGGCAAAATTCCAGTAAATCAAATCCAATGTATATAAAATGATGATATATCCTAACCAAGTGGAATTTATCACAGGAATAAAAAGCTGGTCTACCGTTTGAAAATTAAGCAATGTAATTGCCCATATTGACAGACTAAAAAAGAAAAGTCGTATTATCCACTTAATATATACAGAAAAAGCATTGGACAAAATCTAACGTCCATTCTTGACAAAAACTCTCAGCAAACTAGAAATACAAAGGAACTGCCCTAATCTGATCAAAGGGATTTGTGAAAAATGTAGAACTATTATACTATTATCATACTTAATGTTAAAAGACTAAATTCTTTCCCCCAAAGATGTCTACTCTCACCATTTTTATTTAACATTGTACTGGAGAGTCTAGCCAGTGCAAAGGCAAGGAAAAGAAATAAAAGGCATCCAGGTTGGGATGTAGGAAGAAAAATTTGCTTTATTTTCAAACAACATAATACCTATGGAGAAAAATCTAATGAAATTTACAAAACGTATACTGGAATTACTATATGTGTTTAGCAATGTGGCAGAATACAAGATCAATATATAAAATTTATGTTTCTATATATCATAAATGAACAATTGGGAATTGAATTTGATAAAACTAATAAGTCTGAAAAAAGATGTGCAAGACCTGTGCACTCTACATTGCTAAACATTGCTGATAGAAATTAAAGAAGGCCTTTAGAAGTGGATAAAGGAAAGATATACCATGTTCATGGGTCAGAAAACTGAATTAATATTGCTAAGACATCAGTTCTCCCAAATTGATCTATAAATTGAATTTAATCCCACTCACAATTCTGGCAAGCATTTTTGAACAAAAATGAAAAGCTGATCCCAAAATTCACATAGAATTGCAATATATCTACAATAGCTAAAACAGTGTTAAGAACAAAATTGGAGTGCCGACACTACCTGATTTCAAGACTTATTGTAAAGCTACAGTATTCAAGACAGTAAGGCATTGTTGCCTTGATAGGCAATACGATCAACTGAAGTAAATAGAAACTCCAAAAATAGACCAACTAATTTTTGACTAATTTTAACTAAATTAGTTATAAACAACTAATTTTTGACAAAGGTGCAAAGGCAATCAGTGGGAAAAGGATGGTCTTTTTAATAAATGGTGGTAGAACAAATGGATACCCGTGGGCAAAAATGTGAAGTGTAGTTCGTACCTCACACCATTTACCCAAATTAATTCAAAATGGATCCAAGACTTCGTTTATAGCAGCAATGTCCACAATAGCCAAACTGTGGAAAGAGCCAAGATGTCCATCAACAGATGAATGGATAAAGAAGATGTGGTATATATATACAATGGAATATTATGCAGCCATCAAAAGGAATAAGATCTTGCCATTTGCAACGACGTGGATGGAACTGGAGGGTATTATGCTGAGCGAAATAAGTCAAACAGAGAAAGACATGTATCATATGACCTCACTGATATGAGGAATTCTTAATCTCAGGAAACAAACTGAGGGTTGCTGGAGTGGGGGGTGGGGTGGGAGGGATGGGGTGACTGGGTGATGGACACTGGGGAGGGTATGTGTTCTGGTAAGCGCTGTGAATTGTGCAAGACTGTTGAATCTCAGATCTGTACCTCTGAAACAAATAATGCAATATATGTTAAGAAAGAAAAAAAGAAGAAGAAGAATGTAGCAGGAGGGGAAGAATGAAGGGGGGGAAATCGGAGGGGGAGAAGAACCATGAGAGACAATGGACTCTGAAAAACAAACTGAGGGTTCTAGAGGGGAGGGGTTGGGAGGATGGGTTAGCCTGGTGATGGGTATTGAGGAGGGCACGTTCTGCATGGAGCACTGGGTGTTATGCACAAACAATGAATCATGGAACACTATATCTAAAACTAATGATGTAATGTATGGGGATTAACATAACAATAAAAAAATTAAAAAAAAACAAAACAAAATGGATCCAAGACTTCAATGCAAAACTTAAATCTATGAAACTTGTAAAAAAAAAAAAAAACAGGAGAAAAATTTTGTGACCTTGGATTAAGCTAAGATCTCTTAGATATGACACTAAAATACAATCTATTAAAAAAAGTTGATGAATTTAACTTTATCAAAATCAAAAATGAAAAATCTAAGCCACAATATGGAGAAAATATCTGAAGTCCTATATATGATAAAAGATTTGTATTTAGAATTGTAAATAATTTAAAAGGTCAGTAACAAGGAAACAACCCAATACAAATGAACAAAAATTTGAACAAACTTCACTGAAGAAGATGGCAAATAAGCATATAAAAAATGGTCCATATTATTAGTTATTATGGAAATTCAAATTAAAACCACAATAAGATAGTACCTCACACCTATTACAATAGTTCTACTTGTGAATACTCACAATATAAAGTATTGATAAGGATGTGGAAGAACTGGAATTCTCATAAACTGCTGGTAGGACTTTAAAATGGTAACAAAGACTTTTGGGAAAAAATAAAAACCCTGTCAGTTTCTTTTTTTTTTTTTTAAGATTTTATTTATTTATTTATTTGACAGAGACAGAGACCGTGAGAGCAGGAACACAAGCAGGGGGAGTGGGAGAGGGAGAAGCAGGCTTCCCGCTGAGCAGGGAGCCCGATGTGAGACTCAATCCCAGGACTCTGGGATCATGACCTGAGCCGAAGGCAGCTGCTTAACGACTGAGCCACCCAGGCGCCCCCTGTCAGTTTCTTAATTAGTTAAGTCCTATACCTTTCATACGATCCAGCCATTCCAATTCTAGATATTTATTCTAGAGAAATAAGAGCATAATTCATAAAATGACTTATATATGAATATTCACAGTAGTTTTATTTTCAGTAGTCAAAAAATGGAAGCAACCTCAATGTCCATTAATGGGTGAATGAATAAACATTATGGTATCTCCCTACAATGGAAAACAGCAATAAAAAAATGAATCATTGATACATACAACAACATTGATAAATCTCAAAAAGCATGCTGAGTGAATAAAGTCAGACAAAACACAACCCTATTATATGTTTCTATATAAAATTCTAGGAAATGAAAATTAACCTAGTGTGTCAGAAAGCCGACCAGTGTTTGCCCCTTGAAGAGCAGAGGGGCAGGCAGGAGGATTGCAAAGGAGCATGGGGAAACTTTTGCGGGTGATGGGTATGTCCACCCAACTCAAGATGAGTGGTTTTGGCCAGGGTCTCTTGGTGATGACCCATGGTCATCTATTCCATTTCTACCAAAGCCCAGTAGTTTGCTGAGAACTCCTTTCCCGTTGGTGTCAAATTCTCCTCGGCAGAAGCGTGGTCTTGCTGCAGAACCCCAGAGGACTGCACAGTCTCTTTCCTAGTCAGAGACTCCCTAGGGATCTATGTGTACCACAGATAACTCTGTGGGATCTTCTAGGTCATATGGTCCAAGGGAGTGGACTGTTTGTATCTCAGCATGAACCTGATGCAGAACTTTCTCTCTTATGGATTCCCCTTAAAACTGACAGCCTTGCATGTCATTTGGTATGTGAATTGGAGCAAAATTCCAAACTGTGGTATATGCTGGCTTTGAAACCGAAAGAGGCCTTCCAAGCACTGTACTTCTCCCTTAGTGGGAGGAGTGCAATAGCTCTCAAAGGCAATAGCTTGTTCTTTCCCTTGGAAGACATGTCCTGACATTTCCCAGGTAACTGGACTTCATTAATGTGACAGTTGCCTTAAACTTTATAGGATTTATGTCCAACTCACTAGCCCATGTGTGTCTTACCAGTGTACTCCAGTACATGGCAATAAACGTGATGGCACCAATATAGAGAAACAATGAAATGGTCTATGAAACATCCAGATGATACATTGCAATAAAGAGCAGGGAAATTAACATAGCCCTGAGGCAAGACTAGAAATGTGTATTGCTATAACTCTCTCTGATGGTTCTCCTCCTGGATGGGGACTGAAAAGCACTCATTCGTCAGATCAATAGCCTCATACAGCATTGATCTGCTCTCATATCACTGTAGCCCAGCAACTGGGAGTGAGATTTTGGCTCCTACTTGACTACTTTATTAAGTCCGCAGTGGTCCATTGTCTTTGGCCATTTTCTTTCCTTCCTTCCTCCCTCCCTTCCTTCCTTCCTTCTCATTCTCCTCCTCTGATTTTTTTTCTTCTTCTTCCTTTTTTGTTTTTTTTGGTGTGTGTGTTCTTGTATGTGCCTTTGTTTGCAGCTGAAGCCCCTGAAACAGCCTCTACCTATAGCTACTATTAATTAGCTATATTAATAAATTAAAATGACACCACAAATTAAAAATGATTAAAAACAATACCACATCCCACATGGAATGGGAGAGATTTTCATGGTCCTTAAAGAAGAAAGGATGCAGGGTTTAAGTCACCAGTCTGATACCAAGATAAAAACATTAATTTATCTTATAGGCTGTAATGCAATAATGCTTTAGATAAAAGGTCGTGGAATAGTTCACTACGAGAAACTCCTAAATATAATCATGCATTTCTGATGCATTTTGTGATAAAAACTACACCTCTGAATTCAGGTAGACACCCCAGGGAAAAGGACAAATGATGTGGATTTTCTACGTAAAAACTAGCAAAATAGCTGTGAATTGTGCAAGACTGTTGAATCTCGGATCTGTACCTCTGAAACAAACAATGCAGTATATGTTAAGAAAAAAAAAAAGAAGATAGCAGGAGGGGAAGAATGAAGGGGGGGAAATCGGAGGGGGAGATGAACCATGAGAGACGATGGACTGTGAAAAACAAACTGAGGGTTCTAGAGGGGAGGGGGGTGGGAGGATGGGTTAGCCTGGTGATGGGTATTAAAGAGAGCACATTCTGCATGGAGCACTGAGTGTTATGCACAAACAATGAATCATGGAACACTACATCTAAAACTAATGTATGGTGATTAACATAACAATGAAAAAATTTTTTAAAAACTAGCAAAATAAAGGATTCAGTCAAACATCAAACCTAATTGTGTGGCATGGAGATTAGTCACGTTCCTTAATCTTAGCCTGAGATCAGAATGTCCTCAGTGTTCTATTTGCAGAAAATAAAGTCAGCTAAGATGAAGACAATCTGGGGGTGCCTGCATGGCTCAGAGAGTTAAGTGTCTGCCTTTGGCTCAGGTCATGATCCCGGGGTCCTGGGATCGAGCCCCGCATCGGGCTCCCTGCTGCGCAGGGAACCT
The DNA here is from genome assembly GCF_004348235.1 of Phoca vitulina. Lineage (NCBI taxonomy): Eukaryota > Metazoa > Chordata > Mammalia > Carnivora > Phocidae > Phoca > Phoca vitulina. The sequence continues at coordinate 978,651 of NW_022589829.1, read as the reverse complement.
GATTCTCCCTCTCTCTCTGCCTGCCGCTCCCGCCTGCTTGTACTCTCTCTCATTCTGTCAAATAAAAAACAAAAAAAAATTCTTTAGAAAAAAGATGAAGACAATCTGGCCCACTTTCCTTTCATGTGGTATAAGTCAAAGGACAATGTCTGTAAGTAACAAAGACTAATTAAAACTAGCTTAAGGAAAAAGGAGGGAATTTAGCAAAACCTAAACTTCAGGTTAACAGTGGTGGACCTGGCTTTCCAAACCATTCACTAATACCCTAACCACCTCAGAGTCTCTCCTGCCTCTGGGATAGCTTCCCTCCCCTCCCTACAGATGATAAACCCTCTCCACACAGCAGGCAATGCACCACAAGCAACTCTAAACTCACATTCTTCTAACTTATCCAGGCCCGGAAAGAGAGACGTCTCCCTTTCCACCGCTCCAATTAGAAACATACCAGGAAGCTCGCCATTGTCCTAGCTTAGACCTCATCTGCCTCTTGACTCAAACTCTATGGCTACAAGGCTAGGACTACCATTGGCCTGCCTCTGTTACATGTGTACGTGTGTGGTTAGGAAGACAGGGTATGTTACGTTAAGATTGGAGGGGTCAGTGATAGGTAAATAATAATCAGCACTACCCATACTTTTTACTTTAAGCTGACAAGAAACTTTTGAATTATACCAAACCTAAGTGTTAACAGATCCTTGTGTATATGTGCATATCCTTTATTCACCTACTCTATGGAAGGCGCTGTATAAGTCGCAAAGGTGAGCATCACTGTATCCCAAAATTACTAACCTCAAGAGCTTTAATGTTTAATAAATAGCAACAATAACACAAAACTGGCAATGAAGGGCTAAACAGCCAAGTGCTCTAAGAAAGATACGAGAATGTATTGTAATTCAGTGAATTTGGTGAAGAACCGTATATTTATTCATCCACCCACCATACATCAGAATCACTCTTGGAGCACTGAAAAATCCAGACAACTAGGTTAACCTTCAGAGATGCTGATTTGAGGGTCTGGGATAAGGTTTGAACATCCATATTTTTAAGGACTAATGTGAGACATGGGGCTAAAGCTGCAAATCCAGTTAGTGTTGAGAGCCAACATTTGGAAACTTTGACTGGAGGACAGTATTAACTGTACCTTAGGTGGTTTTGATTGCCACAGCCTCCACCTCAAAGAAATATATTGCCAGCTGTATGACATAGCTACTAACCAAACAGCTGGATAAGGAACCAGGCCATCCCCAGCCATGAAGTTCCCTTTCTGGAAAGCCTTAGGTAACCTTGATAGCTAACCACTTGAGTGAGTGACCTCGCTTCTTCCTTCCCAGGGCCTAATTCCCACTGTTATATATATATATATATATATTTTGTAGTTTTTAATTTTATTATATTATGTTAGTCACCATACAATGCATCATTAGTTTTTGATGTGGTGATCCACAATCCATTGTTTTCGTAT